>NC_060194.1:49898837-50091918 GCF_021184085.1 Oncorhynchus gorbuscha | reverse complement strand
GGGTTTTAAAACATGGTAATTTGAAAGCAATCTAAAGACCAAGTCATGATTATTGCATTTTCACAGACCATGTAACCAAAATACAAATACCAGGTCTGTGTGAATGCTTCTCTTCAGGTACCAGGTCTGTGTGAATGCTTATCTGCAGGTACCGGGTCTGTGTGAATGCTTATCTGCAGGTACCAGGTCTGTGTGAATGCTTCTCTGCAGGTACAGTTTGTTTTCCAACTGGTACCTGGGACCTTCAGACGAGTCTTGTGAAGCTTTTGGGCAGGGTAGCCTAGTGGTTAGTGTTGGACTAGTAACCGAAAGTTGCAAGTTCAAATCCCCGAGCTGACAAGGTACAAATCTGTCGTTCTGCCCCTGAACAGGCAGTTAACCCACTAGGCCGTCATTGAAAATAAGAATTTGTTCTTAACTGTCTTGCCTCGTTGAATAAAGGGATTAAAAAATAATCCTAGAGCAAAACAAACGACATGCACGTGTTCCTGAGCCCTTTTCCAACAATGCAGAGGTTAAAAAGTAAGACAACAGGCACCCACTTATGGAAACTCGTATCAGATTGCCTAATGACCCTACAGCTTATTCGAAAACATGCCAGGATGTAACAGGATGAAACTAGGCTATAGATACGTGCAGCTTTGGTTGCACTCGGTTGCATTGCAGTTGCGTATGAAAAACGGTGCTCCGCCCTCCTCGGTAAACTATCCTATCATGGGTGTCCTAATGTTATATTGGTCCGCGTTTACTGCGAGCTGATTGGATGAACCGGACCAGAGTGGGCGGGGGGGATCAGCAGAGGTTATAAAATGCCAGCCCTCACAGCCGTTCGCTGCTTCCCGAAATAATCAACATCCGTTCAACAAAGGCATCGAAACGGCGTCAAGGCTGGACTAACACGGACAATAACGGGGTAAGCTAAATTACAAAAAAAATCTGGTTTTATTATATGACATAAAGTTTGGGTTATCGACCGTGACGAATATGTTCCAGTTGTCAAGAGTTGAGTCAACTTCAACCTTATTGTAGTCGAGCTAACGCGGTTAGCCTAGCTAGCTAAAGTTACCGTTGGCGAACCTGACGTGTTTTTAAAAACAATGGAAGCTCAATGGACGTTAGACCTAGTTCAGTCTCTATACCTCTTTGGGTAATGTAGACATTATCAATGCGCTTTCACAATTATTATTATTGTGGTTGTTGAAAATATCAAGTGTTAACTTTTGTTTCATTTCAAACTGTAACGTTAGTGCACTCAAGTAAAATGTGAATGATCTACCGTGTCCACTTGACTCGGTTATATCAGCTAGTGACCAATGTTTTACTGTCTCACACAGGAATCCCGTTTATAAATGAGCACTTAACCATCCAACAAACATCTATGTCAAGACTGCCAACGGACCACATCTAGCTGCCGTGTCTTCTGTCTCGCATTGGACCACAGTGACAGTGCATACCTAATCTAAATCCGAGTATCGGCTAAATTAACCAAGACCGACGTCCAAAATGGTTCAGAATAAGAATAACACCCCAGAAGTCACTGGCTTCCACCGCTCTTTTAATGTGAGTTACTGTTTTTGTTTGTAATTACTGCTGCTTAAAGTCATTATCCAAATGTGTTTTTTAATTTAATTAAAGTATTGAAGAACCGACCTGATTCAAAGGCTGGAGGAACATGCATCGCATTATTGTGAACGGATGTTGCTCAGTCATTGCACGTCTTCTGTGTTAATTTTAGCCCAGTCAGTCGGTATCCAAGAAAATGCTATTTCAGTCGGTGACAGCTAGGTATGTATACTTTCCTGGGGAGAGAGCAGAATTGTAACTGTGGTGTCTCTCGTTTTCCCTAGCCCAATATTATACCTCTGATTTAATTAATTACTTAATTAATGAGACTGGGTATTAGACAGGGGTTCTAATTTGTTTTGCACCACCATTTTCATATCTGAAAGGTCATGTGACCCCCAACTATGTGTATATTTTTGTTGTAATAACAGCCAATGTTTACTTTTATATTTGGGACTATGGCAGGCAATTGAAAAACATAAAAAAATACGAGGTTATATCATGGTGTCAGTGATCTTCAGGTCGGAAAGTCGGCGGTCTAGAAAGAGGCCTGAGTTCCAGAGTTGGAATTCCGAGTTGGATGACAAAAAGTCTATTCCCAGTTGGAGCTTGTTTGTCCTCGGGGGTTCACAGTAGTCTTGAACGCAGCATTGATGTTTAGAGGTGCCTTTGAGTCAGTAAATGCATTCGGTCTCATCACAGCTCGACCAGCTGTTCGATTTTACTTACAGGGCCAGGATCACAGTCAAACAGATTGGGAAGTAGGTCCCAAAGTCCTCTTCCAAGCCTTGGAGGTGAGCAGTCATCACTGGTGTGGGACACGTACCGATGTGGTTTTCTGTTACAAACGTGCACAGCCGAGGGAAGGAGGCAAACCGAAACGTGCACAGCCGAGGGAAGGAGGCAAACCGAAACGTGCACAGCCGAGGGAAGGAGGCAAACCGAAACGTGCACAGCCGAGGGAAGGAGGCAAACCGAAACGTGCACAGCCGAGGGAAGGAGGCAAACCGAAACGTGCACAGCCGAGGGAAGGAGGCAAACCGAAACGTGCACAGCCGAGGGAAGGAGGCAAACCGAAACGTGCACAGTCGAGGGAAGGGGGCAAACCGAAACGTGCACAGTCGAGGGAAGGGGGCATGGTTTGCTTTTGAAAAAGTCTCTCTAAGAATTTTATCCTCTGAATCCACTGATTCGGTCACTCATCTGTAGAATGTTTTTGTATTTCCACTGCATGCTTGTGTTGCGTATGTTCAGGTCCCCAAATATCCCTGTTACATAGGCAAAGGGAAACACTCTTTTCATTACACAGAAAGTCAAGCAAGTTTTAAAAATATATTTATTTATTAACATCTATTGTGAATGACAATAGTTCCTCTACCATTGTGAACATTTTTCCAAGTCTCCTCGTTGAGGAGAAGCCTCTGTATGAAATGGAATATGGTCATGCTCTGATCCCATATGGCCACGGAAGCCTCTGTATGAAATGGAATATGGTCATGCTCTGATCCCATATGGCCACGGAAGCCTCTGTATGAAATGGAATATGGTCATGCTCTGATCCCATATGGCCACGGAAGCCTCTGTATGAAATGGAATATGGTCATGCTCTGATCCCATATGGCCACGGAAGCCTCTGTATGAAATGGAATATGGTCATGCTCTGATCCCATATGGCCACAGAAGCCTCTGTATGAAATGTAATATGATCATGCTCTGGTCCCATATGGCCACAGAAGCCTCTGTATGAAATGGAATATGGTCATGCTCTGATCCCATATGGCCACAGTTTTGCAAACAGGCGCGCAGTGGATGTGTTTTGATGTCGTTTACAATCCAAATGACCTGCCTCAGTATATCCTCTTGAATCTAGGGGGCACTATTTTCCTTTTTGGGGAAAAAACATCCCCAAGGTAAACAGGCTATTTTGTCAAGACAAGATGCTAGAATATGCATATAATTGAAAGTTTAGGATAGAAAACACTCTAACGTTTCCAAAACTGTAAAAATATTGTCTGAGTATAACAGAACTGATATTGCAGGCGAAAGCCTGAGAAATCCAATCAGGAAGTGACTCTTATTTAGAAACCTCTGCGTCCCTAATGAGCAGTGAAAGGGATATCAACCAGATTCCTTTTTCTATGGCTTCCCTAATGTGTCTAGTGTCACAATACATAGTTTCAGGCTTTTATTTTGAAAAATGAGCCTGAACGTCAACATTGTGTCAGTGGTCAGCTGAAGTCTCTGTGTTGCGTGTAAAGGACAAATGCGGCCATTGTTTCTCTCTCTCCTACTAAGAAGCCACCAGTCCCGGTTGATATATTGTCGAATAGATATTTGAAAAATACCTTGAGGATTGATTATAAACAACGTTTGCCATGTTTCTGTCGATATTATGGAGCTAATTTGGTATATTTTTCGGCGGCGGCGTGACCCAAATTTCCGGTCGATTTCTCAGCCAAACGTGAAGAACAAACGGAGCTATTTCGCCTACAAAAAATATTTTTGGGAAAAAAGGAACATTTGTATCTAACTGGGAGTCTCGTGAGTGAAAACATCCGAAGCTCAAAGGTAAACAATTTAATTTGATTGCTTTTTTCGTGACCAGGTTGCCTGATGCTAGCTAGGCATAATGCTATGCTCGGCTATCAATACACTTACACAAATGCTTGTCTTGCTTTGGCTGTAAAGCATATTTTCAAATGTCTAGAGTTGAGTCAACTCAATGTCTAGATGACAGGGTGATTAACAAACGGTTAAGCTGTGTTTCAATATATTTCATGAATAGGAATATTTTCTAGTAATATTTATGTCCGTTGCGTTATGCTAATTAGTGTCAGTTGATGACCCGGGATGGATAGTATCAAGAGGATATCGGATTTCTGTGCTCAGCTCTTTTGCTGCCAGTTGCTCTCTGTGTAGCATCCCTCTCAACATGTACTGTGCCCTGGTGAAGAGCATCCCCCTCAACATGTACTGTGCCCTGGTGAAGAGCATCCCTCTCAACATGTACTGTGCCCTGGTGAAGAGCATCCCCCTCAACATGTACTGTGCCCTGGTGAAGAGCATCCCCCTCAACATGTACTGTGCCCTGGTGAAGAGCATCCCCCTCAACATGTACTGTGCCCTGCATCCCCCTCAACATGTACTGTGCCCTGGTGAAGAGCATCCCCCTCAACATGTACTGTGCCCTGGTGAAGAGCATCCCCCTCAACATGTACTGTGCCCTGGTGAAGAGCATCCCCCTCAACATGTACTGTGCCCTGGTGAAGAGCATCCCCCTCAACATGTACTGTGCCCCCAGAAAGGGTTTTCAGACCACTTGACTTTTTCCACATTATGTTACAACCCTAAGCACACAGCCAAGACCATGCAGGCGTGGCTATGGGACACGTCTCTGAATGTCTTTGTGGCCCAGCCAGAGCCCGGACTTGAACCCGTATGTACATCTCTGGAGAGACCTGAAAATAGCTGTGAAGTGATGCTCCCCATCCAACCTGAGGGAACTTGAGAGGATCTGCAGAGAAGAATGGGAGAAACTCTCCAAATACAGGTGTGCCAAGCTGGTAGCATCATACCCAAGAAGACTCGAGGCTGTAATCGCTGCCAAAGGTGCTTCAACAAAGAACTGAGTCTGTAAAAGTCAAGGGGGCTGAATACCTTGTGAAGGCACTGCAGAGCAAACAAAAGTCAATGCATGGGCATTTCAGCCCTCACAGCGAAAGTCCATTTGGACAGCATAAGCTGTCGCCGTCCCCGCCCACCACCGCCTACCTCCATCCCCGCCCACCGCCTACCTCCATCCCCCGCCCCCGTCACAGAACCATTTAGCAGGTAGGTTAGTCATTGGACCATACCCCCCCACCCTGTCACAGAACCATTAAGCAGGTAGGTTAGTCATTGGCTCATACCCCCCACCCTGTCATTGAACCATTTAGCAGGTAGGTTAGTCATTGAACCATTTAGCAGGTAGGTTAGTCATTGGACCATTTGGCAGGTAGGTTAGTCATTGGACCATTTGGCAGGTAGGTTAGTCATTGGACCATTTAGCAGGTAGGTTAGTCATTGGACCATTTAGCAGGTAGGTTAGTCATTGGACCATTTAGCAGGTAGGTTAGTCATTGGACCATTTAGCAGGTAGGTTAGTCATTGGACCATTTAGCAGGTAGGTTAGTCATTGGACCATTTAGCAGGTAGGTTAGTCATTGGACCATTTGGCAGGTAGGTTAGTCATTGGCTCATACCCCCCACCCTGTCATTGAACCATTTAGCAGGTAGGTTAGTCATTGAACCATTTAGCAGGTAGGTTAGTCATTGGACCATTTGGCAGGTAGGTTAGTCATTGGACCATTTGGCAGGTAGGTTAGTCATTGGACCATTTAGCAGGTAGGTTAGTCATTGGACCATTTAGCAGGTAGGTTAGTCATTGGACCACCCCCCCCACCCTGTCACAGAACCGTTTAGCAGGTAGGTTAGTCATTGGACCATTTAACAGGTAGGTTAGTCATTGGACCATACCCCCCCCCACCCAGTCACAGAACCATTTAGCAGGTAGGTTGGTCATTGGAATATACCCCCCCTGTTGCTTTCAAATGCCCTGTTTAATTAATTAATCAGAGGTCTAATATTGGTTTAATGTTTTGTCATAGAGCTCTATTGCTCTTAATGACACCTCTGCTTCTTCTACAGGCCACTCTTGGCTATGACAACCTACATATGGCCCGGGCTTCGGGAGAAGGATATGTTCAGTTTAACCTGGAGGTCAGCCTGGGTCTGAAGACTTGGTTTGGACTAGATCGGTGTCTTGGCCCATGGAGCAATGATTAGCCATTCCTGCTGCTTCAAATGTCCTTGTGATGTGAATGACTCCCCTTAGGCTGTGTCAAACTCAAAGCCTGGTCTGTTTCTGTTCTGTTCCTCCCTTAGGTCCAAAACCCATTCAATTCTGAAGATTATACCAAAACAGACTCCAGTCTCCACGAGTCAAACTTACATATAGATTGTCCCCCAAGACCTGGTAAGTTCCTGGCATCAAAAGTCACTTTTGATTTGGGATTTACTGTTTCTGATTTGATACACACACACACACACACACACACACACACACACACACACACACACACACACACACACACACACACACACACACACACACACACACACACACACACACACACACACACACACACACACACACACACACACACACACACACACACACACACACACACACACACACACACACACACACACAGAGGCCATCTGACTCGTAGTAACTTTGCTATGAGCATATCATCACTATGTCTGTCAGTCAAAGTTCAGTCCTGATTAGATGGGTGACGCTTGCATATCATATCCTAGCTCTGCTGCTTTCATCTGCCTGATAACAGAACTACCGTCACAACTCTCCCCGGGCCTGGTTTCCCAAAACCATCTTTAAGACTGAATTCATCGTTAGTCTTCATAGGAGCATCGTTATCTCTGCCCTCATCTCCTATCCTTCTCCCTCCTTAGACATGCCAGCCAGCCAGCCGATTAACATCCCAGATGCCAAGAAGAGGACCAAGAAGAAGAAGAGATGCAGGGCCACCGACAGCTTCACAGGACGATTCCAAGGCAAGTCAATAGAAAGTTATTTATATTTCTTTTTTTTATACAAAAGCTCTTGACGAAGGCCTCGAGGCCGACGCGGAAAGCTCTGGGCGGAGGCCTCGAGGCCGACGCGGAAAGCTCTGGGCGGAGGCCGACGCGGAAAGCTCTGGCGGAGGCCGACGCGGAAAGCTCTGGCGGAGGCCGACGCGGAAAGCTCTGGCGGAGGCCGACGCGGAAAGCTCTGGCGGAGGCCGACGCGGAAAGCTCTGGCGGAGGCCGACGCGGAAAGCTCTGGCGGAGGCCGACGCGGAAAGCTCTGGCGGAGGCCGACGCGGAAAGCTCTGGCGGAGGCCGACGCGGAAAGCTCTGGCGGAGGCCGACGCGGAAAGCTCTGGCGGAGGCCGACGCGGAAAGCTCTGGCGGAGGCCGACGCGGAAAGCTCTGGCGGAGGCCGACGCGGAAAGCTCTGGCGGAGGCCCTTACAGTGAATTGATGAAAACAAGCCCTTAACCAACAATGCAGTTCAGAAAAATGACCTTAACCTGTCTACTGCTAGCGGAACCCCCCCTCCAACAGCCAGTGAAAGTGCAGGGCGCTAAATTCACAACAACAAAAATCTCCAAATTAAAATTCCTCAAACATACAAGTATTTGACACCATTTTAAAGATAAAATTCTCGTTAATCCAGCCACAGTGTCTAATTTCAAAAAGGATTTACAGTGAAAGCACCACAAACGATTGCTAGGTTACCACCAACTCAGAGAAAAACACAGCCATTTTTCCAGCCAAAGAGAGGACTCTCATAAAGCAGAAATAGAAAATGAATCACTGACTTTTGATGATCTTTATCAGATGACACTCATAGGACTTCATGTTACACAATACATGTATGTTTTGTTTTGATAAAGTTCATATTTATATAAAAAAATCTGAGTGTACATTGGCGCGTTACATTAGGTGCCAATGTTAGGTGCCAACATGCGGAGATTGTGCAGAGAGCCACGTCAATTTACAGAAATACTCATTATTAACATCGATAAAGATACGACTATTATACATGGAACTTTAGATAAACTTCTTAATGCAACCGCTGTCAGATTTAAAAAACTTTACGGAGAAAGCAAACCATGCAATAATCTGAGTACAGCCTTTAGACAACAAAGCAGCCAAAAAGATACCCGCCAAATTGGGTAGTCAACATTACTCAGAAATAGCATTTTAAATATTCACTTACCTTTGATGATCTTCATCAGAATGCACTCCCAGGAATCCCAGTTCCACCATAAATGTTTGATTTGTTCGATAATGTCCATCAGTTATGTCCAAATATCTTCTTTTGTTAGGGCGTTTGGTCAACAAATCCAAAAGCGCGTTCAGGTCGCGCCGAACGCTTCAGGTCGCGCCAAACGTCGGACGAAAGGTTCAAAAGGTCCTGAGCTCAATTTATAGTCTCATAGCAAAGGGTCTGAATACTTATTTAAATAAGGTTTTGTATTTGTAATAAATTAACATGAATCATTATGGGGTATTGTGTGTGGATTGGTGAGGGGGAAAATAATATAATTTTTGAATAAGGCTGTAACGTAACAGTTTGTAAGGGGTCTGAATACGTTCCAAATGCTCTGTACATAGTGACGCTCCTGTATTATCATGTTAATATTCTGTCATCAGATGTATATGTGCTGCAGACGGAGGTGCTGGGCGAGGGGGCCTATGCAGTCGTCCAGACCTGCATCAACCTCATCACCCAGAAGGAATATGCTGTCAAGGTACTGTTCTCCGCTCTCTGCCTCTCCCTCTCTCTGCCTCTCCCTCTCTCTGCCTCACCCTCTCTCTGCCTCACCCTCTCTCTGCCTCACCCTCTCTCTGCCTCACCCTCTCTCTGCCTCACCCTCTCTCTGCCTCACCCTCTCTCTGCCTCACCCTCTCTCTGCCTCTCCCTCTCTCTGCCTCTCCCTCTCTCTGCCTCTCCCTCTCTCTGCCTCCTCTCCCTCTCTCTGCCTCTCCCTCTCTCTGCCTCTCCCTCCCTCTGCCTCTCCCTCTCTCTGCCTCTCCCTCTCTCTGCCTCTCCCTCTCTCTGCCTCTCCCTCTCTCTCTCCTCTCCTCTCTGCCTCCCTCTCTCTGCCTCTCCCTCTCTCTCTCTCCCTCTCTCTGCCTCTCCCTCTCTCTGCCTCTCCCTCTCTCTGCCTCTCCCTCTCTCTGCCTCTCCCTCTCTCTGCCTCTCCCTCTCTCTGCCTCTCCCTCTCTCTCTGCCTCTCCCTCTCTCTGCCTCACCCTCTCTCTGCCTCACCCTCTCTCTGCCTCACCCTCTCTCTGCCTCACCCTCTCTCTGCCTCACCCTCTCTCTGCCTCACCCTCTCTCTGCCTCACCCTCTCTCTGCCTCACCCTCTCTCTGCCTCACCCTCTCTCTGCCTCACCCTCTCTCTGCCTCACCCTCTCTCTGCCTCTCCCTCTCTCTGCCTCTCCCTCTCTCTGCCTCTCCCTCTCTCTGCCTCTCCCTCTCTCTGCCTCTCCCTCTCTCTGCCTCTCCCTCTCTCTCCCTCTCTCTGCCTCTCCCTCTCTCTGCCTCCCTCTCTCTGCCTCTCCCTCTCTCTGCCTCTCCCTCTCTCTGCCTCTCCCTCTCTCTGCCTCTCCCCCTCTCTCTGCCTCTCCCTCTCTCTGCCTCTCCCTCTCTCTGCCTCACCCTCTCTCTGCCTCACCCTCTCTCTGCCTCACCCTCTCTCTGCCTCACCCTCTCTCTGCCTCACCCTCTCTCTGCCTCACCCTCTCTCTGCCTCACCCTCTCTCTGCCTCACCCTCTCTCTGCCTCACCCTCTCTCTGCCTCACCCTCTCTCTGCCTCACCCTCTCTCTGCCTCACCCTCTCTCTGCCTCACCCTCTCTCTGCCTCACCCTCTCTCTGCCTCACCCTCTCTCTGCCTCACCCTCTCTCTGCCTCACCCTCTCTCTGCCTCACCCTCTCTCTGCCTCACCCTCTCTCTGCCTCACCCTCTCTCTGCCTCACCCTCTCTCTGCCTCACCCTCTCTCTGCCTCACCCTCTCTCTGCCTCACCCTCTCTCTGCCTCACCCTCTCTCTGCCTCTCCCGCTCTCTGCCTCTCCCGCTCTCTGCGCCTCTCTCTGCCTCTCTCTGCCTCTCTCTGCCTCTCTCTGCCTCTCTCTGCCTCTCTCTGCCTCTCTCTGCCTCTCTCTCTGAGAAATGGTAGCTGTGAGATGTGCATGGTGTGATCTGTAGCCAGTGTTCTTTAAATGGTAGCTGTGAGATGTGGTCATCACTGCATGGTGTGCCCTGTAGCCAGTATGTTATTTACATGGTAGCTGTGAGATGTGGTCATCACTGCGTGGTGTGATCTGTAGCCAGTATGTTATTAAGCCCTCCAGTAGTATTGTTGCTATAGTCTGTTGTCCTGCTGCAGCTGCTAACTCAGCACAAACTCTTGTGATTGTTCTGAACCTCAGGCCTTGTCTTTCAGCCAATCACAGCCAAGGGTGGGTGATCATTTTCTCCTTTTTCATCCCCTCTCATTCGCTGTCAAGGCCTCCAATGACATGGAACAGAATGTACAACCTGCAGAGAGGGAGGAACAGGGAGCCAGGGAGGGGTGGTGTTGAGAGGATCAGGGAGGGGTGGTGTTGAGAGGATCAGGGAGGGGTGGTGTTGAGAGGATCAGGGAGGGGTGGTGTTGAGAGGATCAGGGAGGGGTGGTGTTGAGAGGATCAGGGAGGGGTGGTGTTGAGAGGATCAGGGAGGGGTGGTGTTGAGAGGATCAGGGAGGGGTGGTGTTGAGAGGATCAGGGAGGGGTGGTGTTGAGAGGATCAGGGAGGGGTGGTGTTGAGGATCAGGGAGGGGTGGTGTTGAGAGGATCAGGGAGGGGTGGTGTTGAGAGGATCAGGGAGGGGTGGTGTTGAGAGGATCAGGGAGGGGTGGTGTTGAGAGGATCAGGGAGGGGTGGTGTTGAGAGGATCAGGGAGGGGTGGTGTTGAGAGGATCAGGGAGGGGTGGTGTTGAGAGGATCAGGGAGGGGTGGTGTTGAGAGGATCAGGGAGGGGTGGTGTTGAGAGGGAGGATCAGGGAGGGGTGGTGTCGAGAGGGAGGATCAGGGAGGGGTGGTGTCGAGAGGGAGGATCAGGGAGGGGTGGTGTCGAGAGGGAGGATCAGGGAGGGGTGGTGTCGAGAGAGAGGATCAGGGAGGGGTGGTGTCGAGAGAGAGGATCAGGGAGGGGTGGTGTCGAGAGAGAGGATCAGGGAGGGGTGGTGTCGAGAGAGAGGATCAGGGAGGGGTGGTGTTGAGAGAGAGGATCAGGGAGGGGTGGTGTCGAGAGGGAGGATCAGGGAGGGGTGGTGTCGAGAGAAGGATCAGGGAGGGGTGGTGTCGAGAGGAGAGAGGATCAGGGAGGGGTGGTGTCGAGAGAGAGGATCAGGGAGGGGTGGTGTCGGAGAGGATCAGGGAGGGGTGGTGTCGAGAGAGAGGATCAGGGAGGGGTGGTGTCGAGAGAGAGGATCAGGGAGGGGTGGTGTCGAGAGAGAGGATCAGGGAGGGGTGGTGTCGAGAGGGAGGATCAGGGAGGGGTGGTGTCGAGAGAGAGGATCAGGGAGGGGTGGTGTCGAGAGGGAGGATCAGGGAGGGGTGGTGTTGAGAGGGAGGATCAGGGAGCCTGGGATATAGGGCTGTGGTCAGACGTAGTGTACTATGTAGGGAATAGGGTGCTATTTGGGATCTTGCCATGTTCTTCATGTCTCTTACTGGGCCAGGGAATTTGAAACAGGCCTTTGTCCTCATGCAGGCTGCTGCTGGTAGGGTTACATAAGTTGATTCAACCGACTGACTCCCTCTGGCAGTTTCTCTGCTATTATGAAATGTCCTCTACTAAAGCAGTCCAACAACAAGTTCAGATCACATCCCTGACTTGTCCTCTAGAGAGAGAAAACATTTCTTCATAGGTAAAATAAAACCAGATGATTTTGGTCTGATAAACACCGCTCTAGCTTCCGCTGCTGAAATGGGACATCGGCAGATGTGATGGATGGAGACGCAGCCGGTGGAAAAACAAACCAATCACCATGCGACATCGATGGATGGAGACCCAGCCGGGGGGGAAAACAAACCAATCACCATGCGACATCGATGGATGGAGACCCAGCCGGTGGAAAACAAACCAATCACCATGCGACATCGATGGATGGAGACCCAGCCGGGGGGAAAACAAACCAATCACCATGCGACATCGATGGATGGAGACCCAGCCGGGGGGAAAACAAACCAATCACCATGCGACATCGATGGATGGAGACCCAGCCGGGGGGAAAACAAACCAATCACCATGCGACATCGATGGATGGAGACCCAGCCGGGGGGAAAACAAACCAATCACCATGCGACATCGATGGATGGAGACCCAGCCGGGGGGAAAACAAACCAATCACCATGCGACATCGGCAGATGTGATGGATGGAGACCCAGCCGGGGGGAAAACAAACCAATCACCATGCGACATCGGCAGATGTGATGGATGGAGACCCAGCCGCGGGGAAAACAAACCAATCACCATGCGACATCGATGGATGGAGACCCAGCCGGGGGGAAAACAAACCAATCACCATGCGACATCGGCAGATGTGATGGATGGAGACCCAGTCGGGGGGGAAAACAAACCAATCACCAGCTTAAACTGACTGATTTTATGGGGATTTTTTAAATTATTATGCTTATTCAATTTGTGTGGCGATGAGGATATCGACCTTAGTGGGTTTAAAACTTGATATTGTATCCATCTTTCAAAATGTTATCACCTGCTATGGGGACGACATCTGTGTTTCCATTCTGTAGGTCCCTATTTATTCCACTGGACCATTGTTTAGTTGATAGGCAGTTGGTCGACAAACCTTTTTGTTGTTGTTGAGCAGTGGCACACGAGACGGCCGTCTGGTTCGCGGCCCCGTCTGGTTCGCGGCCCCGTCTGGTTCGCGGCCCCGTCGGCCCCGTCTGGTTCGCGGCCCCGTCTGGTTCGCGGCCCCGTCTGGTTCGCGGCCCCGTCTGGTTCGCGGCCCCGTCTGGTGACTTTGAGACGCGACCATTAATTACCATAATCTACCATATTTGTTTGGTTGCTGTAATTTCTGTTAATTCATTCAATATATTAGTACAGTCTTGCTGTTCTCATTGTAGGAGTGGACACGCGTTTGCAGAGCGCACAACCTAGGCTACACTTGTGAGGAAAACATTTTGGTTTAGTTCACACGCACCTGATTACACTTAGAACTATGCCTAGGTTACCTGGCCCGTGGGGTGAGTGTAGGCCCGTGGGGTGAGTGTAGGCCCGTGGGGTGAGTGTAGGCCCGTGGGGTGAGTGTAGGCCCGTGGGGTGAGTGTAGGCCCCGTGGGGTGAGTGTAGGCCCCGTGGGGTGAGTGTAGGCCCGTGGGGTGAGTGTAGGCCCCGTGGGGTGAGTGTAGGCCCCGTGGGGTGAGTGTAGGCCCCGTGGGGTGAGTGTAGGCCCCGTGGGGTGAGTGTAGGCCCCGTGGGGTGAGTGTAGGCCCCGTGGGGTGAGTGTAGGCCCCGTGGGGTGAGTGTAGGCCCCGTGGGGTGAGTGTAGGCCCCGTGGGGTGAGTGTAGGCTCCGTGGGGTGAGTGTAGGCCCCGTGAATGTGTCCATATGGAGATCTGATCAGAAACACGATCACTGTGACGCGTCTCAAAGTCACTTCCTCGCCCCAAAAAGCTAGTGAACAAACTTTCGTTTTTTTTTTACATCCATTGTGAATGACAACAGTTCCTTAACGTAGCCTATTAGAAAAATATTTCTAGCGGGCTCCCTTTCCATAACCATTCAGCATGAAAAGTGAAAAATGCTAATTCTCTGATCCAGTGGAAATGTCATAAAATAGACCTTCCTGTTTACTTCTTATCCCTTGCTCAAATAGCCTATAGCCGTGTCTCTGTTGTGGGAATGCTGAGGGCCCAGAATATTTTTATGCCGGTTTGCTAGCAAGCTTCAGGCCAGACCCAAATGTTTCAAGTTCCTTGCAGACAGGCCATGCATAGCCAATGTGATATTTATTTTTATTCGGGTATTTCCACCTGTGGGCTGCAATGTTTTTATATATATTTAGGACCTGTTGTATTTTACTTCCTTCTCCCCAATTTCGATATGGTCTCATTGCTGCAACTCCTTAACGGGCTTGGGAGGCGAAGGTCGAGTCATGCGTCCTCGAAACATGAACCCACTAAACTACGCCCAGCTAACCTGTAACTAACGTGTCAGATGAAACACAGTTCAACTGGCAACCGGAGTCAGCCTGCAGGAGCCCGACCCGCCACAAGGAGTCGCTAGAGCCAAGTAAAGCCACCCCTTGGACAAACAGTCCTCAAACCCGTACGACGCTGAGCCAATTTTCACACCGCCCTATGGGACTTCCGATCACAGGCGGTTGTGCTACAGCTCGGGATCAAACCCGGGTCTGTAGTGACGCCTCTTCCACTGCGATGCAGTGCCTTCGACCGCTGCACCACTCGGGAGGCCCTTATTTGTTGGATTTATGTAGGCTATTTTTTACATATTGCCAATAGAAGTTATTTTAGATTTGTATCATTATTTAGATAACATTTTGATTCAACACATGACATTGATTTTGAGATATGAAGACCTTTTATTATAAATGAAATGAAACTAACACAAATGTGCACATGAAAATCATAACTGGCTTGCAGATCAGTAGAAATGGTAGGATAACTTGGCACTTCAAATGGAGAAGGTTGTAGATCAGTAGAAATGGTAGGATAACTTGGCACTTCAAATGGAGAAGGTTGTAGATCAGTAGAAATGGTAGGATAGCTTGGCACTTCAAATGGAGAAGGTTGCAGATCAGTAGAAATGGTAGGATAACTTGGCACTTCAAATGGAGAAGGTTGCAGATCAGTAGAAATGGTAGGATAACTTGGCACTTCAAATGGAGATGGTTGTAGATCAGTAGAAATGGTAGGATAACTTGGCACTTCAAATGGAGAAGGTTGTAGACCGCTGGTGTTACTGTTACCTGTTACTGGCAACGTCAGGAACATCATGGCAGAATCTGCCAAGGCCAGCAACAGCAGCTATATTGATCTCTGGCTCCCTCTTGAGTCATTTTGTCTTGATTTTTAATTAAAGCATCAGGTGAAGAAGCCTAATTATAGTTGATTTTATTCAGACATGGGGTGTGTCTATATATGTAAAAATACACTTAATATTGACCAATTGATTGGCCGAAAGAACAGACTACGCTTGGTTGACCCAGATTGTTTTAGTCGGGAACAGCCTTACGAGTTTGTTTTGTACATTTGTGAAAGGAAAGGGGGATCAATAGTCAGTTGTACAACTGAATGTGTATTCCCGCATTTAACCCAACCCCTCTGAATCAGAGGTGCGGGAGCAACCTTGCGGTTACTGGGCCCAATGCTCCAACCGGCCAGGCTACCGGCCAGGCTACCCGCCAGGCTACCGGCCTCCCCATTTGTGACGTAGTTCTCTGTATCAAGACTTGTGTTACTGTTTTAAACAAGTAATTGCAGCTTTTGTTCGTTAGCTCCTGCTGTCATTCTCCATGGTAACCTTCTCTTCCAGTTAGCCAGTCCCTAGAGACATCAGCTGACTGTTTGCCTAAGTGTGGCCGACTAGTAACTTGGTGTTCGTGTCATTATTTGTTGATTCAATTGGAAAATGGATTAGAAGCAGATGGAAGGCATGGTTAGGCAACAAATGAGTTTCAGCTCGCTGCTGACTCAGGCCCCTGATGCGGTGTGCTTGTGTGAGCGAGCAGTGGACTGCTGTCTATACTACTTCCTGACAGCCCTTTCAGCCCACAATAGAAAGCCCCCCTACCCACCCACTGGCAGCCGGCAGGTCACTCAGGCCATTAATAGGCTACACGACAAGTCTGCAACGTTTCCTCATGTGGAATGCCAATTCATCTGGCCATTTCTCCCGATCGGTGTGCCAGGTTTTCGTAACCACATTTTCAAATCAAATTGTATTTGTCACGTACACATGGTTAGCAGATGTTAATGCGAGTGTAGCGAAATGCTTATGCTTCTAGTTCCGACAATGCAGTGATAACCAACAAGTAATCTAACTAACAATTCCAAAACTACTGTCTTATACACAGTGTAAGGGGATAAAGAATATGTACATAAGGATATATGAATGAGTGATGGTACAGAGCAGCATACAGTAGATGGTATCGAGTACAGTATATACATATGAGATGAGTATGTAGACAAAGTAAACAAAGTGGCATAGTTAAAGTGGCTAGTGATACATGTATTACATAAGGATGCAGTCGATGATGTAGAGTACAGTATATACGTATGCATATGAGATGAATAATGTAGGGTAAGTAACATTATATAAGGTAGCATTGTTTAAAGTGGCTAGTGATATATTTACATCATTTCCCATCAATTCCCATTATTAAAATGGCTGGAGTTGGGTCAGTGTCAATGACAGTGTGTTGGCAGCAGCCACTCAGTGTTAGTGGTGGCTGTTTAACAGTCTGATGGCCTTGAGATAGAAGCTGTTTTTCAGTCTCTCGGTCCCAGCTTTGATGCACCTGTACTGACCTTGCCTTCTGGATGATAGCGGGGTGAACAGGCAGTGGTTCGGGTGGTTGATGTCCTTGATGATCTTTATGGCCTTCCTGTAACATCGGGTGGTGTAGGTGTCCTGGAGGGCAGGTAGTTTGCCCCCGGTGATGCGTTGTGCAGACCTCACTACCCTCTGGAGAGCCTTACGGTTGAGGGCGGAGCAGTTGCCGTACCGGGCGGTGATACAGCCCGCCAGGATGCTCTCGATTGTGCATCTGTAGAAGTTTGTGAGTGCTTTTGGTGACAAGCCAAATTTCTTCAGCCTCCTGAGGTTGAAGAGGCGCTGCTGCGCCTTCTTCACGACGCTGTCAGTGTGAGTGGACCAATTCAGTTTGTCTGTGATGTGTATGCCGAGGAACTTAAAACTTGCTACCCTCTCCACTACTGTTCCATCGATGTGGATAGGGGGGTGTTCCCTCTGCTGTTTCCTGAAGTCCAGGAGTATTTCATTTATATTACACCACAGCATTGTTGAATTCTCGTTTGTGATTGGTTAGAAGGGCATTCTAGAATGGACATTATAACCAGATAATGGTACAGTTGGAGATATCGGGACACTTTGCAATCATGATGCAATAAGCATTACAGCCTGCAGGTGAAAATGATCTTGAAGAAAATCAATGACCTTTAAATCCCATGGCCTGTCTGCAACGAACTAGAAACATTTATAACAACGATGGTCAGGCCCGAAGCACTAGCTAATTTGCAACATAACCACTAGGCTCCCTGCCCCCCCCCCCCTCTAACCACTAGGCTAGGCTCCCCCTAACCACCAGTCAGACTGCTCTGGGACTGTTGTCCCCCCTCTAACCACTAGGCTCCCTGTCCCCGAGTCAGACTGCTCTGGGACTGTTGTCCCCCCACTCTAACCACTAGGCTCCCTGTCCCCCCCTCTAACCACCAGTCAGACTGCTCTGGGACTGTTGTCCCCCCTCTAACCACCAGTCAGACTGCTCTGGGATTGTTGTCCCCCCCTCTAACCACTAGGCTCCCTGTCCCCCCAGTCAGACTGCTCTGGGACCGTTGGCCCCATTCATCGTTAACAAGGTGGTGCTCATGAGTCAGTCAAGGGTCGGCCCGGAGGACTGAGGATATATTTCAACGTCTGTAACCAGTGGAGCTGCCATTTTCTGCCTGAGCCTTAAGTGATCAATAATGTAGCAAACACAGATTTATTGAATTAATATTGTAATATTTTAGTTTTTCCTGTAATTTTCCTAGTATTTAATTTTTCAATGGTCAGTAGAACAGGGCCCATAGGTATGAGGGCAATTCAAGAATGGGAGTGTGACATAGTTTTACATTTGATGCTGGCATTCCTTTGGGGAGAACCCTGCACTGATGATTGACTTTCTAGACGCAGTAGGCTGGCTCTGCTTGGCTCATTCCTTCAATTAGAACCAATTATTCTCTAATATGAACATGTTCAATCTTGTTGATTGTCTAGATCGTGGAGAAGCGTGCGGGTCTCAGTCGGAGCCGAGTCTTCAGGGAAGTGGAGATGCTCTATCAGTGCCAGGGACACAGGTACAGCAGGCTCACTGGGGGGGAGGGGGTGGTACAGGTACAGCAGGCTCACTGGGGGGGATATAGGTACAGCAGGCTCACTGGGGTGACACAGAGCAGGAATATGGACCGCTGAGATTCACTACTGTATAGATATAGGCATTACCTTCACACTGTTTATAACCATTTCTCTCTTGTTCACAGAAACATTCTGGAGCTGGTCGAGTTCTTTGAGGAAGAAAACAAATTCTACTTGGTTTTTGAGAAACTAAGAGGAGGTTAGTGGATATCTATCTTAATTGCAAACTCTCCCATCCTTAGAAAATGATGGTTCACTCTCCCATCCTTAGAAAATGATGGTTCACTCTCCCATCCGTAGAAAATGATGGTTCACTCTCCCATCCGTAGAAAATGATGGTTCACTCTCCCATCCGTAGAAAATGATGGTTCACTCTCCCATCCTTAGAAAATGATGGTTCACTCTCCCATCCTTAGAAAATGATGGTTCACTCTCCCATCTGTAGAAAATGATGGTTCACTCTCCCATCCTTAGAAAATGATGGTTCACTCTCCCATCCGTAGAAAATGA
Organism: Oncorhynchus gorbuscha; assembly: GCF_021184085.1. NCBI lineage: Eukaryota > Metazoa > Chordata > Actinopteri > Salmoniformes > Salmonidae > Oncorhynchus > Oncorhynchus gorbuscha. Next base: position 50,073,054 of record NC_060194.1, on the reverse strand, counting down.
TGGTTCACTCTCCCATCCTTAGAAAATGATGGTTCACTCTCCCATCCTTAGAAAATGATGGTTCACTCTCCCATCTGTAGAAAATGATGGTTCACTCTCCCATCTGTAGAAAATGATGGTTCACTCTCCCATCTGTAGAAAATGATGGTTCACTCACCCATCCGTAGAAAATGATGGTTCACTCTCCCATCTGTAGAAAATGATGGTTCACTCTCCCATCCGTAGAAAATAATGCTTCACTCTCCCATCCGTAGAAAATGATGGTTCACTCTCCCATCTGTAGAAAATGATGGTTCACTCTCCCATCCGTAGAAAATGATGGTTCACTCACCCATCCGTAGAAAATGATGGTTCACTCACCCATCCGTAGAAAATGATGGTTCACTCTCCCATCCGTAGAAAATGATGGTGCACTCTCCCATCCGTAAAATGATGGTGCACTCTCCCATCCGTAGAAAATGATGGTTCACTCGCCCATCTGTAGAAAATGATGGTTCACTCTCCCATCTGTAGAAAATGATGGTTCACTCTCCCATCTGTAGAAAATGATGGTTCACTCTCCCATCTGTAGAAAATGATGGTTCACTCTCCCATCCGTAGAAAATGATGGTTCAAATTCACCCAGTTTTGGACTTCTGGTCAGTCAGTTTTATATCAGAAGATGCGACCGCTTGAGGCAGTGTCTTCAGTGCATATATCAAGTTTAATCGTCTCCCATCTTCTCCCCCCCTGGAGTCTCTGAAATGCAGCAACTTGAGGCAGTGTCTTCATTAAAAGTTGACATAGTTTTTTCTCCATATCAACCTCTCCATCCCTCCCTCTCTCCTCCTGCAGGGTCAGTGTTGACCCACATCCACCGTAGACAACACTTTAGTGAGCAGGAGGCCAGTTATGTGGTGCAGGACATCGCCAGTGCTCTAAACTACCTCCACAACAAGGGAATGGCACACAGGGACCTGAAGCCTGAAAACATCCTGTGTGAGCACGTGGACCGGGTGAGTCAGAGTGCACGTGAACACTCCTCCCATCGCGTCACAGGCTCCTGATGGGGACGAAGGAGAACCAGAGTTGAGCTCAGTCTAAAATACTAGTGGACTTTTAATCCCGTCATTCATGCCCTGAAAACAGTGTGAGAGAGCATGGTGATTGGGTGAGTCCAGTAATTCAGGCCCTGAAAACAGTGAGAGAGAGCATGGTGATTGGGTGAGTCAGTAATTCAGGCCCTGAAAACAGTGAGAGAGAGCATGGTGATTGGGTGAGTCAGTCATTCAGGCCCTGAAAACAGTGAGAGAGAGCATGGTGATTGGGTGAGTCAGTAATTCAGGCCCTGAAAACAGTGAGAGAGAGCATGGTGATTGGGTGAGTCAGTCATTCAGGCCCTGAAAATAGTGTGAGAGAGCATGGTGATTGGGTGAGTCAGTCATTCAGGCCCTGAAAACAGTGTGAGAGAGCATGGTGATTGGGTGAGTCAAGGTGCACGCCAAACACACCACACCGCTGCAAGCACCCATGAACAGGCACTGTTTATACAGGCGAGCCAGACTTCAAGGAAAATTCCACTAAATGTTTATATATTTGCTGTTTGTTTCATTAGTCCACTGTTGATACAGTTCCAAAATGTTTTCCATGTCGACAATCACGTTTTCCAGATTTAAAGCGTTCAAAATGCAAAAACCCAGCCAGTATTATTATGCGTTTTGCACGAGCAGTGAGACTTTAAATCTGTTCACTCAGGCCCTAACCTTGATAGTTATGGTAAATAGAACAATGGTTGGTGACATCCTAATGCAGTTTATTACTGTGACACGATAAGGATAACTAAATAACCATGTAGAAAACCTTGCTTGGCAGTAGTCTTAGTGATTTGTGTTATGGACCTGACTGGCCTACATTAGTTGAATGCTGTGGATAAGAAGTCAGGGGCCTACTTTAGTTGAATCCTGTGGATAAGAAGGTCAGGGGCCTACTTTAGTTGAATCCTGTGGATAAGAAGGTCAGGGGCCTTTAGTTGAATGCTGTGGAGAAGGTCAGGGGCCTACTTTAGTTGAATCCTGTGGATAAGAAGGTCAGGGGCCTACTTTAGTTGAATCCTGTGGATAAGAAGGTCAGGGGCCTTTAGTTGAATCCTGTGGATAAGGTCAGGGGCCTTTAGTTGAATGCTGTGGAGAAGGTCAGGGGCCTACTTTAGTTGAATGCTGTGGAGAAGGTCAGGGGCCTACTTTAGTTGAATGCTGTGGATAAGGTCAGTGGCATTCTTTAGTTGAATCCTGTGGATAAGAAAGTCAGGGGTCTACTTTAGTTGAATGCTGTGGATAAGGTCAGGGGTCTAAATGACTGTGTGTTTTAACCTCCTAGATGTCACCGGTGAAGATCTGTGATTTTGACCTCGGCAGTGGCATCCGGCTGAACAGTGACAGCTCCCCTATCTCTACTCCTGAACTCATCACTCCGGTGAGTCCTCGTAACGTTCAGATCTGTCTCTTTGTTGATCCACTCCTCCCATCTCTTCTCTGCGCCTGTCAAATGCACCTTTTTATTCATCACATGCTTGGTAAACAACAGGTGTAGACTAACAGTGTAATGCTTGGTAAACAACAGGTGTAGACTAACAGTGAAATGCTTGGTAACAACATGTGTAGACTAACAGTGAAATGCTTGGTAACAACAGGTGTAGACTAACAGTGAAATGCTTGGTAACAACAGGTGTAGACTAACAGTGTAATGCTTGGTAACAACAGGTGTAGACTAACAGTGAAATGCTTGGTAACAACAGGTGTAGACTAACAGTGAAATGCTTGGTAAACAACAGGTGTAGGATAACAGTGAAATGCTTGGTAAACAACAGGTGTAGGCTAACAGTGAAATGCTTGGTAACAACAGGTGTAGACTAACAGTGTAATGCTTGGTAACAACAGGTGTAGACTAACAGTGAAATGCTTGGTAACAACAGGTGTAGACTAACAGTGAAATGCTTGGTAAACAACAGGTGTAGGATAACAGTGAAATGCTTGGTAAACAACAGGTGTAGGCTAACAGTGAAATGCTTGGTAACAACAGGTGTAGACTAACAGTGTAATGCTTGGTAACAACAGGTGTAGACTAACAGTGAAATGCTTGGTAACAACAGGTGTAGACTAACAGTTGAAATACTAACTAACGGGTCATTCTCAACAATGTAATTGGGGTAGATATATACACAGGGAGGGAGGGGGGCAGAGCAGGTAGTTCTGGGCAGGTGTGATGTCATGGGGGGGGGGGGGCAGAGCAGGTAGGTCTGGGCAGGTGTGATGTCATGGGGGGAGGGGGCAGAGCAGGTAGGCCTGGGCAGGTGTGATGTCATGGGGGGGGGGGCAGGGCAGGTAGGTCTGGGCAGGTGTGATGTCATGGGGGGGGGCAGAGCAGGTAGGTCTGGGCAGGTGTGATGTCATGGGGGGAAGGGGGGCAGAGCAGGTAGTTCTGGGCAGGTGTGATGTCATGGTGGGAGGGGGGCAGAGCAGGTAGGTCTGGGCAGGTGTGATGTCATTGGGGGAGGGAGGGGCAGAGCAGGTAGTTCTGGGCAGGTGTGATGTCATTGGGGGAGGGAGGGGCAGAGCAGGTAGTTCTGGGCAGGTGTGATGTCATGGGGGGGGGAGGGAGGGGCAGAGCAGGTAGTTCTGGGCAGGTGTGATGTCATTGGGGGAGGGAGGGGCAGAGCAGGTAGTTCTGGGCAGGTGTGATGTCATTGGGGGAGGGAGGGGCAGAGCAGGTAGTTCTGGGCAGGTGTGATGTCATTGGGGGAGGGAGGGGCAGAGCAGGTAGTTCTGGGCAGGTGTGATGTCATGTATGTTTTCGTATTGTTTAATATAAATATTTATTTTTAGCTAACCACAGCAGTCCACTAGGTAGCTGTTTAGCTTTCAGGCTAATTTGTGGACCAGCTTGCTCCTTACCTCATTGGGTTTTCCCTCGTAGGCACGGAGAATGTGATATGTGTTGGTATGAATTACATCTGTAGTTATGGCTATAGTCAGTAAATGCCTCAGGAAAACTTATTTTAAAACTTGGAAACAGCTGAGTGTGTTTCAGAAAGGGAACAGATATCCTCTCCTTGCTCATCACTTGTCTTAGGGCTGAGGGCCAGCCGCGGTCGTGTCGATTTGGGGCTGAGGGCCAGCCGCGGTCGTGTCGATTTGGGGCTGAGGGCCAGCCGCGATCGTGTCGATTTGGGGCTGAGGGCCAGCCGCGATCGTGTCGATTTGGGGCTGAGGGCCAGCCGCGATCGTGTCGATTTGGGGCTGAGGGCCAGCCGCGATCGTGTCGATTTGGGGCTGAGGGCCAGCCGCGATCGTGTCGATTTATAAATCAGCCTCAGTGTTTTTCTTTCGGGGTCTAAATGGCTTTTTAAAGGCCTATCAGTTGTCGTATCAAGCCAGCATTGAAGTGCCATAAATAAAACATGCAGCAATGTTGTTTAAGTGAGTCATGTCTATATTTATCAATCAGCTCCTGCATTCTCCTCCTCTGCTACACATACAGGAACACTAGCTCAGCTTTTTAGATGTGGACAGCTCAGCTTTTTAGGTGTTCTAAAGCCTAGATTCTCCTCCACAGCAGCCTGACCTCTGGGCCCCTAATAATATACAATATGTTTTCAGACCAAAGTGAGTCATGTCTATATTTATCAATCAGCTCCTGCATTCTCCTCCTCTGCTACACATACAGGAACACTAGCTCAGCTTTTTAGATGTGGACAGCTCAGCTTTTTAGGTGTTCTAAAGCCTAGATTCTCCTCCACAGCAGCCTGACCTCTGGGCCCCTAATAATATACAATATGTTTTCAGACCACGCAGTTCTGTGTGAGTCATTCTGTATCTATATGTAACAACCAGCCTAGGCTTTCCCTGTAACATGGACGTGTCTCTAGGCTTTCCCTGTGACATGGCCGGGTCTCTAGGCTTTCCCTGTGACATGGCCGGGTCTCTAGGCTTTCCCTGTGACATGGCCGGGTCTCTAGGCTTTCCCTGTGACATGGCCGGGTCTCTAGGCTTTCCCTGTGACATGGCCGGGTCTCTAGGCTTTCCCTGTGACATGGCCGGGTCTCTAGGCTTTCCCTGTGACATGGCCGGGTCTCTAGGCTTTCCCTGTGACATGGCCGGGTCTCTAGGCTTTCCCTGTGACATGGCCGGGTCTCTAGGCTTTCCCTGTGACATGGCCGGGTCTCTAGGCTTTCCCTGTGACATGGCCGGGTCTCCAGGCTTTCCCTGTGACATGGCCGGGTCTCTAGGCTTTCCCTGTGACATGGCTGGGCCTCTAGGCTTTCCCTGTGACATGGCCGGGCCTCTAGGCTTTCCCTGTGACATGGCTGGGTCTCCAGGCTTTCCCTGTGACGTGGCCGGGCCTCTAGGCTTTCCCTGTGACGTGGCCGGGCCTCTAGGCTTTCCCTGTGACGTGGCCGGGCCTCTACCCCTGTAACCCTCTAATTCCTGGTGACACTACACGTTTCTGACTGGGCCCCTAATGCCCGGATGGCACTACACTAAGTCTTGCAGATTTTGTGCAGATTTTTTAAATCGTTTGAAAATATTGGGATGGCTCAGGCTGGATCGGTAGCCCTCGGTTTGTGTCTCTGTCCTGCTCACGTTAAACTAGTGTCGTGAGGGCCGCTATCCCAGAGTAAGCAACGTCATGGGGAATTTGTCTCATCTCAAACTTGTCTGAGACAGCTAAATCGAGGCCAGAATTGTAGTGCACACCTCTGTCTAAGCCTGGAGGAGAGGGAGATATAACCTCTGTCTAAGCCTGGAGGAGAGGGAGGTATTTTTTTCACCACATCTAAATTAAACTGTTCCTTCCCTATCGCCTGGAGACTTGAAGAATGTTCCCAGAGAAAGCAAGCGTGCTGGATATTATTATAATTTTTTTCCCACTAGATACCAAAAACTGTGGATTCACTCTGGCATGGGGGTTACATCTAGCGAACCACCCTCCACCCCCTCCTCTCTTCTGTCCCTCTCTCCTTCCTTTATTTGAGCAGAATCCATATTTTATTTCTCCTGCTGTTACAAAACCAGTTCTGGGCTTCATTCCAAGGCCCCTACCTTAATGTAGAAACCACATTTTGATTGGCTGGGCCAGCGGGAGGGAGTGGGCGTGTCAGCTGATCTCTAATGATTTATTTTTTTACCAGATGGATTCGGTTCAGAAGCTGTGTTCCAAATTACACCCTATTCACTATAGGCCCTGGTCAAAAGTTGTGCATTATTTAAGGTTCCCTTTGGGACGAATCCAGTCACAGGACACTACTGATGTTTGTGGATTCTAGAGTGTTGTGTACAGACAGGTTATTACTGTTGTGGATTCTAGAGTGTAGTGTACAGGTAGGTTATTACTGTTGTGGATTCTAGAGTGTAGTGTACAGACAGGTTATTACTGTTGTGGATTCTAGAGTGTAGTGTACAGGTAGGTTATTACTGTTGTGGATTCTAGAGTGTAGTGTACAGGTAGGTTATTACTGTTGTGGATTCTAGAGTGTAGTGTACAGACAGGTTATTACTGTTGTGGATTCTAGAGTGTAGTGTACAGGCAGGTTATTACTGTTGTGGATTCTAGAGTGTAGTGTACAGGCAGGTTATTACTGTTGTGGATTCTAGAGTGTAGTGTACAGGCAGGTTATTACTGTTGTGGATTCTAGAGTGTAGTGTACAGGCAGGTTATTACTGTTGTGGATTCTAGAGTGTAGTGTACAGACAGGTTATTACTGTTGTGGATTCTAGAGTGTAGTGTACAGGCAGGTTATTACTGGTGGACTGTTGTGGATTCTAGAGTGTAGTGTACAGGCAGGTTATTACTGTTGTGGATTCTAGAGTGTAGTGTACAGGCAGGTTATTACTGTTGTGGATTCTAGAGTGTAGTGTACAGGCAGGTTATTACTGTTATGGATTCTAGTGTAGTGTACAGGCAGGTTATTACTGGTGGACTGTTGTGGATTCTAGAGTGTAGTGTACAGGCAGGTTATTACTGTTGTGGATTCTAGTGTGTAGTGTACAGGCAGGTTATTACTGTTGGACTGTTGTGGATTCTAGAGTGTAGTGTACAGACAGGTTATTACTGTTGTGGATTCTAGTGTGTAGTGTACAGGCAGGTTATTACTGTTATGGATTCTAGTGTAGTGTACAGGCAGGTTATTACTGGTAGACTGTTGTGGATTCTAGAGTGTAGTGTACAAGCAGGTTATTACTGTTGTGGATTCTAGTGTGTAGTGTACAGGCAGGTTATTACTGTTGGACAAAGTTGATGCCTGCAGCTAATAGAACTCAACTTCATTTTTTGACGATGTATTGCTATTTGACTCAAGTATCTATTAAAAGGGAGGTTTTTACTCTAGGTGGCGCTAGCTAGCCCAGGTCAGCTATACCCGCACCAAAGCTATGGTATTTTTCATCTCATCCTAGAACTATCACAGGGGTTCCAGAACTTTCTTGACACACACACACACACACACACACACACACACACACACACACACACACACACACACACACACACACACACACACACACACACACACACACACACACACACACACACACACACACACACACACACACACACACACACACACACACACACACACACACAGTGTGCCAGGCATTCCACCATGTTCCAGCAAAGCCAAGGGGGATTAGTATCATGACAACAGAGACTGGCTTAGTTTCTGCTGTCGTTGTTTTTTAAAAGTGGTTTGTGGTGTCTAGCTTCATGTTCTGGGCCCTGGGGGTAGTAGCTAGCTAGAATCTACTCCTCCCTTCAGCCCACTGCTAGTGGTTTCTGGTTGTTGTGGGCCCTGGGGGTAGTAGCTAGCTAGAATCTACTCTTCCCTTCAGCCCACTGCTAGTGGTTTCTGGTTGTTGTGGGCCCTGGGGGTAGTAGCTAGCTAGAATCTACTCCTCCCTTCAGCCCACTGCTAGTGGTTTCTGGTTGTTGTGGGCCCTGGGGGTAGTAGCTAGCTAGAATCTACTCCTCCCTTCAGCCCACTGCTAGTGGTTTCTGGTTGTTATGGGCCCTGGGGGTAGTAGCTAGCTAGAATCTACTCCTCCCTTCAGCCCACTGCTAGTAGTTTCTGGTTGTTGTGGGCCCTGGGGGTAGTAGCTAGCTAGAATCTACTCCTCCCTTCAGCCCACTGCTAGTGGTTTCTGGTTGTTGTGGGCCCTGGGGGTAGTAGCTAGCTAGAATCTACTCCTCCCTTCAGCCCACTGCTAGTAGTTTCTGGTTGTTGTGGGCCCTGGGGGTAGTAGCTAGCTAGAATCTACTCCTCCCTTCAGCCCACTGCTAGTGGTTTCTGGTTGTTGTGGGCCCTGGGGGTAGTAGCTAGCTAGAATCTACTCCTCCCTTCAGCCCACTGCTAGTGGTTACTGGTTGTTGTGGGAGCTTATTCCCTCCTGATTCCAGGAATCCTCCAACCAAGATTTTGACTTACTTATTTTCAGGTGGACCAGTTCAACAGTATGATGACAGACTGACTTATTCAGGTGGACCAGTTCAACAGTATGATGACAGACTGACTTATTCAGGTGGACCAGTTCAACAGTATGATGACAGACTGACTTATTCAGGTGGACCAGTTCAACAGTATGATGACAGACTGACTTATTCAGGTGGACCAGTTCAACAGTATGATGACAGACTGACTTATTCAGGTGGACCAGTTCAACAGTATGATGACAGACTGACTTATTCAGGTGGACCAGTTCAACAGTATGATGACAGACTGACTTATTCAGGTGGACCAGTTCAACAGTATGATGACAGACTGACAGTGGCTACAGCCTCATCATATCCAGACTGATGCTGACATGAGGAAATGTATCAACCCAGACCTCCATGGGTTGATAAATTTGATTTCCATTGATACATTTTGTGTGATTTTGTTGTCGGCGCATTCAACTATTTAAAGAAAAAATATTTAATAAGAATATTTCATTCATTCAGATCTAGGATGTGATATTTTAGTGTTCCCTTTATTTTTTTGAGCAGTGTACATTTAAACTCAGTTTTTCACAATTCCTGGCATTTAATTGTCGTAAAAATTCCCTCTGTGGTCAGTTAGGATCACCACTTTATTTTAAGAATGTGAAATGTCAGAATAATAGTAGAGAATGATTTCAGCTTTTATTTCTTTCATCACATTCCCAGTGGGTCAGAAGTTTACATACACTTAGTATTTGGTAGCATTGCAATGTGATGTGACCACAGAATCACTGATGTGACCACAGAATCACTAGCCAACAAGACCAGTAACGAACAGCACAATCACTAGTCAACAAGACCGGCAACGAACAGCAGGAAAGAGATCTAATATGCTACAACTAGCATGGGATGCTAATATGGCTAGGATTATCATCAACTAGCATGGGATGCTATTATGACTAGGATTATCAACTAGCATGGGTTGCTAATATGACTAGGATTATCATCAACTAGCATGAGTTGCTAATATGACTAGGATTATCATCAACTAGCATGGGATGCTATTATGACTAGGATTATCAACAACTAGCATGGGATGCTAATATGACTAGGATTATCTCTTCTCCTCACCTCTTCTCCTCACCTCTTCTCCTCACCTCTTCTCCTCACCTCTTCCCCTCACCCCTCACCCTTCGCCCCTTCGCCCCTTCGCCCCTCGCCCCCTCGCCCCTTCGCCCCCTCGCCCCTCGCCCCCTCGCCCCTCGCCCCCTCGCCCCCTCGCCCCTTCGCCCCCTCGCCCCTTCGCCCCCTCGCCCCTCCTCGCCCCTTCGCCCCTCGCCCCTTCTCCTCGCCCCTTCTCCTCGCCCCTTCTCCTCGCCCTTCTCCTCGCCCCTTCTCTCTCGCCCCTTCTCCTCGCCCCTTCTCCTCGCCCCTTCTCTCGCCCTCGCCCCTTCTCCTCGCCCCTTCTCTCGCCCCTTCTCTCGCCCCTTCTCCTCGCCCCTTCTCCTCGCCCCTTCTCCTCGCCCCTTCTCCTCGCCCCTTCTCCTCGCCCCTTCTCCTCGCCCTTCTCCTCTCGCCCCCTTCTCCTCGCCCCTTCTCCTCGCTCGCCCCTTCTCTCGCTCGCCCCTTCTCCTCGCCCCTTCTCCTCGCCCCTTCTCCTCGCCCCTTCTCCTCGCCCCCCTTCTCCTCGCCCCTTCTCCTCGCCCCTTCTCCTCGCCCCTTCTCCTCGCCCCTTCTCCTCGCCCCCTCGCCCCTTCTCCTCCCCTTCTTCGCCCCTCCTCGCCCCTTCTCCTCGCCTCGCCCCTTCTCCTCGCCCCTCTCTCCTTCTCCCCCTTCTCCTCGCCCCTTCTCCTCGCCCCTTCTCTCGCCCCTTCTCCTCGCCCCTTCTCCTCGCCCCTTCTCCTCGCCCCTTCTCCTCGCCCCTTCTCTCGCCCCTTCTCCTCGCCCCTTCTCTCTCTCGCCCCTTCTCCTCGCCCCTTTCTCCCCTTCTCCTCGCCCCTTCTCCTCGCCCCTTCTCGCCCCTTCTCCTCGCCCCTTCTCCTCGCCCCTTCTCCCCTTCTTCTCTCGCCCCTTCTCCTCGCCCCTTCTCCTCGCCTTCTCCTCGCCTTCTTCTCCTCGCCCCTTCTCCTCGCCCCTTCTCCTCGCCCCTTCTCCTCGCCCCTTTCTCTCGCCCCTTCTCCTCGCCCCTTCTCCTCGCCTTCTTCTCCTCGCCCCTTCTCCTCGCGCCTTCCTCGCCCCTTCTCCTCGCCCCCCTTCTCGCCCCTTCTCCTCGCCCCTTCTCGCCCCTTCTCTCGCCCCTTCTCCTCGCCCCTTCTCCTCGCCCCTTCTCCTCGCCCCTTCTTCTCCTCCTCCTTCTCTCGCCCCTTCTCCTCGCCCCTTCTCCTCGCCCCTTCTCCTCTCCCCTTCTCCTCGCCCCTTCTTCTCCTCGCCCCTTCTCCTCGCCCCTTCTTCTCCTCGCCCCTTCTCTCGCCCCTTCTCTCGCCCCTTCTCCTCGCCCCTTCTCCTCGCCCCTTCTCCTCGCCCCTTCTCCTCGCCCCTTCTCCTCGCCCTTCTCCTCGCCCCTTCTCCTCGCCCCTTCTCTCGCCCCTTCTCCTCGCCTTCTCTCGCCCCTTCTCCTCGCCCCTTCTCCTCGCCCCTTCTCCTCGCCCCTTCTCCTCGCCCCTTCTCCTCGCCCCTTCTCCTCGCCCTTTCTCCTCGCCCTTCTCTCGCTTCGCCCCTTCTCCTCGCCCTTCTCCTCGCCCCTTCTCCTCGCCCCTTCTCCTCGCCCCTTCTCCTCCCTTCCTTCTCTCGCCCCTTCTCCTCGCCTTCTCCTCCTTCTCCTCGCCCCTTCTCCTCGCCCCTTCTCCTCGCCCCTTCTCTCGCCCCTTCTCCTCGCCCCTTCTCTCGCCCTTCTCCTCGCCCCTTCTCCTCGCCCCTTCTCCTCGCCCCTTCTCCTCGCCCTTCTCTCGCCCCCTTCTCTCGCCCCTTCTCCTCGCCCCTTCTCCTCGCCCCTTCTCCTCGCCCCTTCTTCTCCTCGCCCCTTCTCTCGCCCCTTCTCCTCGCCTTCTCCTCGCCCCTTCTCCTCGCCCCTTCTCCTCGCCCCTTCTCCTCGCCCCTTCTCCTCGCCCCTTCTCCTCGCCCCTTCTCCTCGCCCCTTCTCCTCGCCCCCTTCTCTCGCCCCTCTCGCCCCTTCTTCCTCGCCCTTCGCCTCCTCGCCCCTTCGCCCCTTCGCCCCTTCGCCCCTTCGCCCCTCGCCCCTTCGCCCCCTCGCGCCCCTTCGCCCCCTCGCCCTTCTCCTCGCCCCTTCGCCTCGCCCCTTCTCCTCGCCCCCTTCCTCGCCCCTTCTCCTCGCCCCTTCTCCTCGCCCTTCTCTCGCTTTCTCCTCGCCCCTTCTCCTCGCCCCTTCTTCCTCGCCCCTTCTCCTCGCCCCTTCTCCTCGCCCCTTCTTTCTCGCCCCTTCTCCTCGCCCCTTCTCTCGCCCCTTCTCTCTCTCGCCTTCTTCGCCCCTTCTCTTCGCCCCTTCTCCTCCCCTTCTCTCGCCCTTCTCCTCTTCTCCTCGCTTCTCCTCCTTCTCCTCGCCCCTTCTCCTCGCCCCTTCTCTCGCCCCTTCTCCTCGCCCCTTCTCCTCGCCCCTTCTCTCTCGCCCTTCTCCTCGCCCCTTCTCCTCGCCCCTTCTCCTCGCCCTTTCTCGCCCTTCTCCTCCCTTCTCCTCGCCCCTTCACCTCGCCCCTTCACCTCGCCCTCCTCACCTCGCCCCCTCACCTCGCCCCCTCACCTCTTCACCTCGCCTCTTCACCTCGCCCCCTCACCTCTTCACCTCGCCTCTTCTCCTCACCCCTCACCTCTTCTCCTCACCCCTCACCTCTTCTCCTCACCCCGTCTCGTCTCCTGATCTGTTGTGAAAAGACTAATGTAAAAAAGGCCCCAGTTGGGCTGCATGTGTAAATGCAGACATCTGTCTCTGGTCTCTCCCCAGTGTGGTTCAGCAGAGTACATGGCTCCGGAGGTGGTGGAGGCCTTCAGTGAGGAGGCTACGATCTATGATAAGCGCTGTGACCTGTGGAGTCTGGGGGTCATCCTGTACATTATGCTGAGTGGGTACCCTCCCTTCGTAGGGCGCTGTGGCACCAACTGTGGCTGGGACTGGGGAGAGCCCTGCCAGGAATGCCAGGTAAGATACGAGCTACCACAAACAGTTGTCTACTACAACACACTAATATCACTGCTACGACTACTACTGCTACTACAACACACTAATACCACTACTACTACTACTACAGCACACTAATACCACTACTACTGCTACTACAACACACTAATACCACTACTACTACTACTACAGCACACTAATACCACTACTACTACTACTACAGCACACTAATACCACTACTACTGCTACTACAACACACTAATACCACTACTACTACTACTACAGCACACTAATACCACTACTACTACTACTACAGCACACTAATACCACTACTACTACTACTACTACAGCACACTAATACCACTACTACTGCTACTACAACACACTAATACCACTACTACTGCTACTACAGCACACTAATACCACTACTACTACTACTACTACAGCACACTAATACCACTACTACTGCTACTAGTAGTAGTGATCTTACATCCTGCCAGTCAGTTAGGGATCTTACATCCTGCCAGTCAGTTAGGGATCTTATATCCTGCCAGTCAGTTAGTGATCTTATATCCTGCCAGTCAGTTAGGGATCTTACATCCTGCCAGTCAGTTAGGGATCTTACATCCTGCCAGTCAGTTAGTGATCTTATATCCTGCCAGTCAGTTAGTGATCTTACATCCTGCCAGTCAGTTAGTGATCTTATATCCTGCCAGTCAGTTAGGGATCTTACATCCTGCCAGTCAGTTAGGGATCTTACATCCTGCCAGTCAGTTAGGGATCTTACATCCTGCCAGTCAGTTAGTGATCTTATATCCTGCCAGTCAGTTAGTGATCTTACATCCTGCCAGTCAGTTAGTGATCTTAAAGCCAGTTTGGCCAGACCAAAACAACCAACAAGAACAATCTCCAGAACATGCTGTTGGAGAGCATCTTCTTAAATCCAGAACTGTCCCCAAACCCAGTCTCTCTCTTGGCTTCTCTCCAGAACATGCTGTTTGAGAGCATCCAGGAGGGGAAGTACGAGTTCCCTGAGAAGGACTGGAAGCAGATCTCCTCTGGAGCTAAAGACCTCATCACCAGGCTTCTGGTCAGAGACGCCAAGAACCGCCTCAGTGCTGCTCAGGTCCTGCAGCACCCCTGGGTCCAAGGGGTACGGTTCTTATCTGTTTGTCTCTCTCTCTCTGTCTCTGTCTCTGTCTCTGTCTCTGTCTCTGTGTCTGTCTGTCTCTCTCTCTCTCTCTGTCTCTCTCTGTTCTTGGGCACAGGGACTATGGTGGTCTGTATGAAACACGTAGGTATTACACACTGGGTCAGGGAGAAATGTTAGTGAAGACACTTGTCAGCTGATTGGGGCATGCTCTAAGTAGGTGTCCTGATAATCCATCTGGCCGCTGTGCCTTGTGAATGTTGACCTGTTTATTAAAGGTCTTACTCACATCTGCTATGGAGAGCAAGATCAGTCGTCTGGAACAGCTGGTGCTCAAATGCATGGTTCAGTGTTGCTTGCCTCGAATTTAGCTCATCTGGTAGGCACTGTGCAGCTTGTGGCTGGGTTTCCCTTTGTTGCAAAGCCATGATAGTTTGCAAAGCCCTGCCACATCCAAGGAGCGTCAGAGCCAGCGTAGTAGGATTTGAGCTTAGTAATGTATTGCCGCTTTGACTGTTTGAAGGCTCTCATTCTGTCTGGCTCTCTTTCTCTCACTTGTCTGTCTCAATCTTTGTTTTGGTCTCTCAGTTCAGCTCTCTGGTTTTTAACTATAAGATGGAGCAACTTTGACTTCCAATGGAAGGGACAAAAGGTAGCTGCCTAGAATTCATGACCTAATCATTCATCCGTCTCTTCCCTCAGTGTGCTCCCAACACCGTGCCCTCCAGGCTGAACCACAGAGGCAGCAGAGCCCAGGACCTGACCTTCTTCGCTGGCCAGGCTGTGGCCGTCACCCGCCAGCTAGCTGAGCAGGACGAGAGCGACCGTCAGGAGAGAGAGGACCGCAACGAAGATTCTGAGGAAGAAGGGTCGTTGGGGTCCCTCTCTCTGTCCCCCTCGCCCCACCACATGGCTACCAGCACCACTGCTAGCTGCAGCCTCAGCCCCCAGAGCTCCCTGCGCCCCCTCTCCCCCTCATCCTCTCGGCTGGCCCGGCAAAAGAGGAGAGGGCCCCCCCACACAGGGCCAGTGTGTGCCTCGGAGCTCCGGCAGCTCCTTGCACCCCTGGTCATCATGGAGGACTGTGCCTGAAACCTCTAATAACCGTTAAACTGACCGACCAACTGCAAACCTAACCTGATAATGCTCCTGAAAATTCACTGCTCATCTCCTCCTCCCACCTCTTTTCCTCTCTACCCCCTCCCATCATCTTTCTCATCACTAAGCCACACCTGCAATACCTCAGTGGCTTGGATGATGATGGGGATGTGGTCATCGCAGCACTTAAAGAAGCACATTGACCCTCTGCCTAATTTGAAGACTCTTCTACTCTTGGGGTAGGGGAGGGAGGGAGGGGAAAGGGATTTTGAAGAGTGGGTCATCCCGCTCTGAATTGAAAACTTCATCAACCAGCTTCATCAGATATACTAGAGGCCAAGTGGGTTCAATGAGTTGGCTAGATAACAAGTCGAAATAGACATTGATTTTATTGTTAATATAAAAAAAAAAGCTAAACTTGGATATGTTTTTGTTTGTTTGTTAAATCAATTCGACATGCCGTTTTTCAAGTTTATCTTTCTACAAAATAAAACGTATCAGAATATGTAGGCACGTTAGCTGGCTAACTCCTTTATAGTATACCCCTCAGGACCTTCCCTCTACTTCAGTCTACGAGGATGGCCCAGCTGTCCAGCTAGCAGCAGGATGGCCCAGCTGTCCAGCTAGCAGCAGGATGGCCCAGCTGTCCAGCTAGCGGAGTGGCTCACTCAAACCCTTCCTGCTTGTTGTAGTGGGAGCTCAGGTGGCCTGATACCCGGGCCCGGCCGATAGGCTAGCTAACTCTTTACGAGGCAGCTAGGCTAGCTAACTCTTTACGAGGCAGCTAGGCTAGCTAACTCTTTACGAGGCAGCTAGGCTAGCTAACTCTTTACGAGGCAGCTAGGCTAGCTAACTAACTTTACGAGGCAGCTAGGCTAGCTAACTCTTTACGAGGCAGCTAGGCTAGCTAACTCTTTACGAGGCAGGCTAGGCTAGCTAACTCTTTACGAGGCAGCTAGGCTAGCTAACTCTTTACGAGGCAGCTAGGCTAGCTAACTCTTTACGAGGCAGCTAGGCTAGCTAACTCTTTACGAGGCAGCTAGGCTAGCTAACTCTTTACGAGGCAGCTAGGCTAGCTAACTCTTTACGAGGCAGCTAGGCTAGCTAACTCTTTACGAGGGCTAGGCTAGCCAACTCTTTACGAGGCCGCTAGGCAGCTAGGCTAGCTAACTCTTTACGAGGCAGCTAGGCTAGCTAACTCTTTACGAGGCAGCTAGGCTAGCCAACTCTTTACGAGGCCGCTAGGCTAGCCAACTCTTTACGAGGCCGCTAGGCTAGCCAACTCTTTACGAGGCCGCTAGGCTAGCCAACTCTTTACGAGGCCGCTAGGCTAGCCAACTCTTTACGAGGCCGCTAGGCTAGCCAACTCTTTACGAGGCCGCTAGGCTAGCCAACTCTTTACGAGGCCGCTAGGCTAGCCAACTCTTTACGAGGCCGCTAGGCTAGCCAACTCTTTACGAGGCCGCTAGGCTAGGCCAGCCAAGGCTCTTTACGAGGCCGCTAGGCTAGCCAACTCTTTACGAGGCCGCTAGGCTAGCCAACTCTTTACGAGGCCGCTAGGCTAGCCAACTCACGAGGCCGCTAGGCTAGCCAACTTTACGAGGCCCTAGGCTAGCCAACTCTTTACGAGGCCGCTAGGCTAGCCAACTCTTTACGAGGCCGCTAGGCTAGCCAACTCTTTACGAGGCCGCTAGGCTAGCCAACTCTTTACGAGGCCGCTAGGCTAGCCAACTCTTTACGAGGCCGCTAGGCTAGCCAACTCTTTACGAGGCCGCTAGGCTAGCCAACTCTGACTATCTAGTACCTCCTCATTGCTGGGATTTAACAAAGTCCAAACAACATCTCACCTGTTATCATTATTTCTGCCCCTTGAACCACTGCTGTTGTGGTGGTACTATCGATCCATTATCTGAGATCTGAGCCGTTCTGATTGACATGTTGTGGCCACTGACTGGCATATAGGGAATAGGGTGCAGTTTGATGCAGTCATTGTTGCCGGCTGTAATAGGGAGACATGGACACTGCCGAAGTAGCCTGAGCTGAAGTTAAGCTTAGCCTAGACCTGGACTAAAGATTACTTTCAATGGAGAATCCTTTAGTCATGTTTCTTAGTCCAGGACTAGGCTTAATTATCTGTGTCTGGGAAACCGGCCTTAAATTGGTCTGAACCCAAGAGAGTCCCAGCAACCAAGATACTTAAAACTTTAACACAACCTATTTTCCAGCAGATACCTCAGGACCGAGAAATATATAGAGAGAGCTTGGGGGGGGGAGGCTTCACCAGGTATCAATACAACTGTTATTGACTCTCCAGGTATCAAGAGCAGTCAAAGAAAGACGAGGGGAGAGATCCTCAGTTTCTTTTCTTCAAATCACACGATCAAACGATCTACATTCTAAGAGCAGAAGTTTTAAAGGCCTTGGTAACACCTGACAATGGTCATAATCTGTCATGTTGAGGACAAGTCGGTTAATGTATAATCAAGGCCTTGGTTGACTGCCTTTTCAGTGTGTCCAGACGAGGCTCCAGCATGGCTAGCTGGCTGGTGGGATTCCAAGAAAACTAAATTAACCAGTTGTAGAACGAATGCCCAGGGCCATGTGCTTTCGTCCCATATCAGGCTTGTACTGTGGTTATAACCAGCTGCCCAGATCAGTCTAGTACTGTGGTTATAACCAGCTGCCCAGATCAGTCTAGTACTGTGGTTATAACCAGCTGCCCAGATCAGTCTAGTACTGTGGTTATAACCAGCTGCCCAGATCAGTCTAGTACTGTGGTTATAACCAGCTGCCCAGATCAGTCTAGTACTGTGGTTATAACCAGCTGCCCGCCCAGATCAGTCTAGTACTGTGGTTATAACCAGCTGCCCGCCCAGATCAGTCTAGTACTGTGGTTATAACCAGCTGCCCAGATCAGTCTAGTACTGTGGTTATAACCAGCTGCCCAGATCAGTCTAGTACTGTGGTTATAACCAGCTGCCCAGATCAGTCTAGTACTGTGGTTATAACCAGCTGCCCAGATCAGTCTAGTACTGTGGCTATAACCAGCTGCCCAGATCAGCGTAGCTCTGCTTATCTTGTGTATAGGAATGTCACATGTCGCTATAAAATAAAGGTTACTACTGCATGACCTAAAGCAACAACGATATGTTATTTGAAGTTCTCAGTCTTTCTCAAAATCTAAATGATTAATTTTGGGGCCAATGAGGGAAAGCATTCCAAACAACAGATCTTAAAGGATATGAAGCAGATGTGAATGATAAACTCATACGTTTTTATTTTAGGTGGGTTCACTCCCAAGAACTCCTAGGGTTGTGTCCCAAAGGCACCCTATTCCCTATGTAGTGCACTACTTTAGACTAGAGCCCTATGGAACCCTATTCCCTATATAGTGCACTACTTTAGACTAGAGCCCTATGGAACCCTATTCCCTATTTAGACTAGAGCCCTATGGAACCCTATTCCCTATTTAGACTAGAGCCCTATGGAACCCTATTCCCTATATAGTGCACTACTTTAGACTAGAGCCCTATGGAACCCTATTCCCTATATAGTGCACTACTTCAGACCAGGGCCCATTGGGCACTATACAGGGAATAGGGTACGGTTTGGGACGGTTCTCTACTATACTGTGCCAGGCTGCTGTTTCTCCGGCTGTTAAGCTTCTGTTTTACTGTTGTTTTAAAGTTTCTACATTGTTGATGGAACAGACAGTGGTTCTGTGTTCCGGTCCAGAGAATAGTTCTATTATTGAACTCTCTGGTTGATGGAACAGACAGAGTGGTTCTGTGTCCCGGTCCAGAGAATAGTTCTATTATTGAACTCTGGTTGATGGAACAGACAGAGTGGTTCTGTGTCCCGGTCCAGAGAATAGTTCTGTTATTGAACTCTGGTTGATGGAACAGACAGTGGTTCTGTGTCCCGGTCCAGAGAATAGTTCTGTTATTGAACTCTGGTTGATGGAACAGACAGAGTGTTTCTGTGTCCCGGTCCAGAGAATAGTTCTGTTATTGAACTCTCTGGTTGATGGAATAGTATGTTGAGCAGGGAGCGCTAAATGAGATGAATATGGTTATTTAACTTCAGTGTTTGTCTCTTGTTCAGATCAAACTACAAACCGTTTGTTTTATAGTTGTTCTTTGTGCTGGTAACGGCGTTGAGTAATTGTGTGTCTCAGAAATCTAGCGTAGGGCCGTCTTAAGCCAGATCCATCCGTTTGTTTAATCCTGAATGTGGACCACAAAAGGAATCTACTACAGTATGTCTGGGAAGACCCTAATAGACACAGCCACACAGTTCCTGCTCTAACATAGACCAGTCTAGCCTAAGTGAAGCATTTCATGTAGAATCCAAGGCTACAACCAGTCACCAGCTTCATAAGCAGTAGAAAAACAACACCCCTCTGTGTGTTGGACAGAGCCTGTCAGGATAGATGGCAGTATGTTGACCCTCTGTGTGATGGACAGATCCTGTCAGGATAGATGGCAGTATGTTGTGTGTTGGACAGATCCTGTCAGGATAGATGGCAGTATGTTGTGTGTTGGACAGATCCTGTCAGGATAGATGGCAGTATGTTGTGTGTTGGACAGAGCCTGTCAGGATAGATGGCAGTATGTTGTGTGTTGGACAGAGCCTGTCAGGATAGATGGCAGTATGTTGACCCTCTGTGTGTTGGACAGAGCCTGTCAGGATAGATGGCAGTATGTTGAGTGTTGGACAGATCCTGTCAGGATAGATGGCAGTATGTTGTGTGTTGGACAGAGCCTGTCAGGATAGATGGCAGTATGTTGACCCTCTGTGTGTTGGACAGAGCCTGTCAGGATAGATGGCAGTATGTTGTGTGTTGGACAGAGCCTGTCAGGATAGATGGCAGTATGTTGTGTGTTGGACAGATCCTGTCAGGATAGATGGCAGTATGTTGTGTGGACAGAGCCTGTCAGGATAGATGGCAGTATGTTGTGTGTTGGACAGAGCCTGTCAGGATAGATGGCAGTATGTTGTGTGTTGGACAGAGCCTGTCAGGATAGATGGCAGTATGTTGTGTGTTGGACAGAGCCTGTCAGGATAGATGGCAGTATGTTGTGTGTTGGACAGAGCCTGTCAGGATAGATGGCAGTATGTTGTGTGTTGGACAGAGCCTGTCAGGATAGATGGCAGTATGTTGTGTGTTGGACAGAGCCTGTCAGGATAGATGGCAGTATGTTGTGTGTTGGACAGAGCCTGTCAGGATAGATGGCAGTATGTTGACCCTCTGTGTGTTGGACAGAGCCTGTCAGGATAGATGGCAGTATGTTGTGTGTTGGACAGAGCCTGTCAGGATAGATGGCAGTATGTTGTGTGTTGGACAGATCCTGTCAGGATAGATGGCAGTATGTTGTGTGTTGGACAGAGCCTGTCAGGATAGATGGCGGTATGCTGTGTGTTGGACAGAGCCTGTCAGGATAGATGGCAGTATGTTGTGTGTTGGACAGAGCCTGTCAGGATAGATGGCGGTATGCTGTGTGTTGGACAGAGCCTGTCAGGATAGATGGCAGTATGTTGACCCTGAGAAGTAGGACTGAGCCCTGAGAAGTAGGTCTGACCTCTTGAGCCCTGAGAAGTAGGTCTGAGCCCTGAGACATAGGACCCTTTATTTTATTTTATTACCTTTGTTTAACAAGGTCAGTTAAGAACAAATTCTTATTTTCAATGACGGCCTACCGGGGAACAGTGGGATTTGTACCTTGTCAGCTCAGGGATTTCAACTTGTAAACTTTCGGTGACTAGCTCAACGCGCTAAACACTAGGCTACCCTGCCGCCCCACACAGAGAGAGGTCCACGTATATTTTTGCTATGATATACATCATATTCCTAACTGCAACTCTATTTTTCTAACATGTAAAGCCTGTTTTCAGATGAAACGTGATGAAGCCTTTTGTTTTTAGTAATAAAATGGTATAATTCAGTTCATGTTCCCTCGTTGCTAAGATACACCCTCACTGTTCTGTCAGCCTGCCTGATGGGTAGCCTGGAATCCAGGGTGTGTTAACATTCCACTCCTTGCCACTGTTTGGCATGACGAGGATTGGCAAGGAGTGGAATGTTAGCACAAAGATTGCTGGATTTCAGGCTACGTGTCGGTCAGCCTGTTGGAAACCGTTCAAAAACACAAATATTGTCATAATGACCGTGAAACACTTTTAAATTAGGTTTTTAGTTTTGAAAAAGTCCCTGAAAAATTAAACGCCTTGATTCAATTGAACCTGAATCATTTTTTCCATCTGAAAATGGAACTAGCAGATCTATCCAGATGTCTCCTTTACTTTCTTTTGGCACAATGCATTTTTAGTTATGACCCTCACTAACGTTCAGTTGTCGTGGCCCCCAGTCTGTTCTGGTTATGATGTTCAGTTGTCGTGGCCCCCAGTCTGTTCTGGTTATGACCCTCACTAACGTTCAGTTGTCGTGGCCCCCAGTCTGTTCTGGTTATGACCCTCACTAACGTTCAGTTGTTGTGGCCCCCAGTCTGTTCTGGTTATGATGTTCAGTAACGTTCAGTTCAGTTGTCGTGGCCCCCCAGTCTGTTCTGGGGCTCATCAGTCAGTCATTTTGATCTTTCTGTTTGGTCCACTGTGTGCTTGGTTCACTCAGCAGCCTGTAGACGCATGTGGGGAGGGAATGAAAATCGAACTGCAAAACAGCAGAACAATGGATGTCAAAAAGCACTTTGTCATGACAGACCTCAACTCAAACCATTTTCTCCATGCTGTTGCAAAAACAATTTTGTATTGTACAATTCTTTTTTTGGGAAAAAAAAATGAAATAAATTGAATCCACAGAAAGAAAGATTGTCTTGTTCTGTCGTCCTTTGACTCTGAAATTCACTTCCTGCAACTCACATGTCAGCCTTCAGAACTCTCAAACGCTCATCTTTGTCTCCCGCTGTCAGTCAATTCCTGTCTGCCAGCTGGCCCGGCTTCACGTGTCTCTGAATAGTAAGAACTACATCTGGTAATTACCACTGCTTCCCATGCATGCCGTTCATGGAGCAGCAGGTAGCTACTGATGTCCTGTCACCCACCCTTCTAACCAGCCTCTTCCTCGTGTCTCCTGTTCAATCAGCTGCACCACAGCCTCCTTGTGCTCCATCATTGATCAATCACGTACCTTCCTACTGGATCATCGTTGTTGCTGACTCATATTGTCTCGTGCTCCTTATCAGACGTGGAGGTTTGAGCGGTTCATCTGATTGACGAGTAACTCCAGCCCAGTCCTCCACCTGGAAACTGTTGGAAGCATAACGTGATGTGCCACTGCTCTTCGACGATATCAAATGCTGAGCAAACCTATCCATATCTATTATTGTCATCTTAATGAGTGTGAACTAACCTTTCTTACAGAGTTGAGTTTATTTATCCAGGTACAACAGAAACGCATGGTGGTTAAGATGTGCTGTACCAGATGTAGCCAACTGCTCTTTTTCAACTGCCGGCACACGGCTTTATCATTTAATGTGCACTGCAGTATTGTAGTGTGTAGCCTCATAGGGAATTGATTTGGGTTTTAGTGTATTAAATAACAACGTAGGGCTCCAACTCTGGTCCTGGAGAATTACTGACCATGCATCCTTTCATCCATTAGAATAGTGATGACAGAAATACAGAGTAATCATGGTTATTCAGGGCCCCATCTCCTCACCCTTCCTCACCCCTCTCCTCATCCTTCCTCACCCTTCCTCACCATTCCTCACCCCTCTCCTCACCCTTCCTCACCCCTCTCCTCACTCCTCTCCTCATCCTTCCTCACCCTTCCTCACACATCACAAATCGAGCATGTTTGGGATGCTCTGGATCCGCGTGTACGTCAGCATGTTCCAGCAGCTTCACACAGTCATTGAAGAGGAGTGGGACAACATTCCACAAGCCACAATCAACAGCCTGATCAACTCCATGTGAAGGAGATGTGTCATGCTGCATGAGGCAAATGGTGGTCACACCAGATACTGACTGGTTCTGATCCACACCAGATACTGACTGGTTCTGATCCACTTCCCTACCTCTTTATTAAGGTATCTGTGACTAACAGATGCAGATCTGTATTCTCAGTCATGTGAAATACATAATGCATTAATTTAAATTGACTGATTTCCTTATATGAACTGTAACTCAGTAAAGTCTTTGAAATTGTTGGGTGTTGCGTTTGATATTTTTGTTCAGTGTAGTTATGGGAACAGAATTGTATGGAGGCCGGGTCAGGGGAGGGTTTGGCCGGGGGGGCTTTGCTTGGGTCATTGCGCTCTAGACACTCCTTGTGACGGGCCGGGCGCCTGACCTCGGTCGTCAGGTGAACGGTGTTTCCTCTGACACATTGGTGCAGCTGGCTTCCGGGTTAAGGGGGTGGGTGTTAAGAAGTGCGGTTTGGTGTTTTGGAGGACGCATGACTCGACCTTCGCCTCCCGAGCCCATTGGGGAGTTGCAGTGATGAGACAAGATCGAAGAAAATATACATTTAATAAATTGATGACAAAATGACCAGAAAGGCGGCCAAAATCTCTCTTCCTCTTCTCCCACTGCCGGCCACTGGGCTTCTTCTCTACATCTAGGGAATAGGGTGCTATAGAGGGAATAGGGTGCTATAGAGGGAATAGGGTGCTATAAAGGGGGAATAGGGTGTTATAGAGGGAATAGGGTGCTATAGAGGGAATAGGGTGCTATAGAGGGAATAGGGTGCTATAGAGGGAATAGGGTGCTATAGAGGGAATAGGGTGCTATAGAGGGAATAGGGTGCTATAGAGGGAATAGGGTGCTATAGAGGGAATAGGGTGCTATAGAGGGAATAGGGTGCTATAGAGGGAATAGGGTGCTATAGGACTACAGAGGGAATAGGATGCCATCTCCGATGCTCCCTGTGTGTATCCACTGAGCTACGATGGAATCCTGTGTCTGTGATGCTTCCCATGTTGTCCTCACTCAGTGATCAGTAAATATGTCTGTAGGTTCGGTTGCTCCGTCTGGCTGTTCAGCACTTCATGGTGGCTGACTGTTAGGCTCTGGCGCCCTCTGGTGTTCACAATGTGATTCTGCACCAACTATGTGTTTTCAACCAGTAGAACTTTCTCCTAACAGTTACGTTTTACATGTTACTAGCAAAAAAATATTTCTAATCCATTATTATACCTTTGGATACGTTGATACCTTTTTAAAAACTAATATTTTGTCTAGATTACGAGATCAAGTCTTAGTCAACCCATATGAAATGCAAAACTATTTATTTTGGTAAAGAAATGAATTAAATTCTGAATAATCCATGTAGATTTATTGGATGATGGAGACTGAGGAAGTGTTAGACCAGGGGTCCCCAAACACTGCGTTAGACTGTAACAGCACCAGCAGGCCGCCAGCTGAGGAACCAGAACCACAGCACTACATTTATCCAGAACCCTGCCATAAACAGCACTACATTTATCCAGAACCCTGCCTTATCCAGAACCCTGCCATAAACAGCACTACATTTATCCAGAACCCTGCCATAAACAGCACTACATTTATCCAGAACCCTGCCATAAGCAGCACTACAATTATCCAGAACCCTGCCATAAACAGCACTACATTTATCCAGAACCCTGCCATAAACAGCACTACATTTATCCAGAACCCTGCCATAAGCAGCACTACAATTATCCAGAACCCTGCCATAAACAGCACTACATTTATCCAGAACCCTGCCATAAACAGCACTACATTTATCCAGAACCCTGCCATAAACAGCACTACAATTATCCAGAACCCTGCCATAAACAGCACTACATTTATCCAGAACCCTGCCATAAACAGCACTACATTTATCCAGAACCCTGCCATAAACAGCACTACATTTATCCAGAACCCTGCCATAAACAGCACTACATTTATCCAGAACCCTGCCTTATCCAGAACCCTGCCATAAACAGCAGTACATTTATACAGAACCCTGCCTTATCCAGAACCCTGCCATAAACAGCAGTACATTTATCCAGAACCCTGCCATAAACAGCACTACATTTATCCAGAACCCTGCCATAAACAGCAGTACATTTATCCAGAACCCTGCCATAAACAGCACTACATTTATCCAGAACCCTGCCATAAACAGCACTACATTTATCCAGAACCCTGCCTTATCCAGAACCCTGCCATAAACAGCAGTACATTTATACAGAACCCTGCCTTATCCAGAACCCTGCCATAAACAGCAGTACATTTATCCAGAACCCTGCCATAAACAGCAGTACATTTATCCAGAACCCTGCCATAAACAGCACTACATTTATCCAGAACCCTGCCATAAACAGCACTACATTTATCCAGAACCCTGCCATAAACAGCACTACATTTATCCAGAACCCTGCCAGAACAGCAGTACATTTAAACAGAACCCATTTATCCAGAACCCTGCCATAAACAGCAGTACATTTATCCAGAACCCTGCCATAAACAGCACTACATTTATCCAGAACCCTGCCATAAACAGCACTACAATTAACCAGAACCCTGCCATAAACAGCAGTACATTTATCCAGAACCCTGCCATAAACAGCAGTACATTTATCCAGAACCCTGCCATAAACAGCACTACATTTATCCAGAACCCTGCCATAAACAGCACTACATTTATCCAGAACCCTGCCATAAGCAGCACTACAATTATCCAGAACCCTGCCATAAGCAGCACTACAATTATCCAGAACCCTGCCATAAACAGCAGTACATTTATCCAGAACCCTGCCATAAACAGCAGTACATTTATCCAGAGCCCTACCATAAACAGAGCACTACATGTAGCCAGTACATAAACTCAGACATAATAAGCCAGTAGGTCCCAATCATAAGAATACAAAAACAAAGCATTAACCATTTCCCAAATTGAATTCACAAACTGGTGATCTAAAGTTTGTGCAGACCGCACCACCCTCTGGAGAGCCTTGCGGTTGAGATGGTGCAGTTGCCGTAGCATACAACACGACAGGATGCTCTCAATTGTGCATAAAAGTTTGTCAGGGTTTTCGGTGACAAGACACATTTTTTCAGCCTGCTGAGGTTGAAGAGGTACTGTTGCATCTTCTTCACCACACTATCTGTGTGGATGGACCATTTCATTTTGTCTGTGATGTGTACATCGAGGAATTTAAAACTTTCCACCTTCTCCACTACTGTCCCTTCGATGTGGATAGGGGTGTGCTCCTGAAATCTACGATCATCTCCTTTGTTTTGTTGATGTTGTTTTGTAGGTTGTCTCATTGTTGTTGGTAATCAAGCCCACAACTGTTGTGTCATCTGCAAACTTGATTATTGAATTGGAGGCGTGCGTGGCCAGGCAGTCATGGGTGAACAGGGAGTATAGGAGGAGGCTGAGCATGCACCCTTGTGGGGCCCCAGTGTTGAGGGTCAGCGAAGTGGAGATGTTGTTTCCTACCTTCACCACCTGGGGGCGGTGAAACCTGTCTGCTGTCTCTGCAGTTTGTTAGAATGTGTTCTAGAATGTGATTTGGTTCTCTAAGATGTTCTGGAGCAGTCAAAGCTGAAGCTGGAGGAGGACCACCCAGAGCAGGAGTCAGAGCTGAAGCTGGAGGAGGACCACCCAGAGCAGGAGTCAGAGCTGAAGCTGGAGGAGGACCACCCAGAGCAGGAGTCAGAGCTGAAGCTGGAGGAGGACCACCCAGAGCAGGAGTCAGAGCTGAAGCTGGAGGAGGACCACCCAGAGCAGGAGTCAGAGCTGAAGCTGGAGGAGGACCACCCAGAGCAGGAGTCAGAGCTGAAGCTGGAGGAGGACCACCCAGAGCAGGAGTCAGAGCTGAAGCTGGAAGAGGACCACCCAGAGCAGGAGTCAGAGCTGAAGCTGGAGGAGGACCATCCAGAGCAGGATTCAGGAGATCAGTAGGATGGTCAGTTTTACAAGGGTATGTTTGGCAGCATGAGTGAAGGATGCTTTGTTGCGAAATAGGAAGCCAATTCTAGATTTAACTTTGGATTGGAGATGTTTGATGTGAGTCTGGAAGGAGAGTTTACAGATGGGGTATATTGTGTAGGCTGAAGAGGTCTTCTTCACCTTGCTGTCTGTGTGAAGGGACCATTTCAGGTTGTCAATGATGTGCACCCCGAGGAACTTGAAGCTTTTGACCCTCCACTGCGGCCCTATCGATGTTGATGTGGGCGTACTCTCACTGCTGTCTCTTGTAGTCCATGATCAGCTCCTTCGTTTTGTTGAGGGAGAGGGTATTTTCCTGACACCACTGGAACACCTACGTGAAAATGCTATTAATTGACTACAGCTCAACACAATAAGCTAAGGACCCTGGGACTGAACACCTCCCTCTGCAACTGGATCCTAGACTTCCTGACTGGCTGTCCCCAGGTGGTAAGGGTGGTAAGGTAAGGGTAGGTAACAACACATCTGCTGTGCTGATCCTCAACACGGGGCCCCTCAGGGGTGCGCCCTCAGTCCCCTCCTGTACTCACTGTTCACCCATGACTGTGTGGCACAACTCCAACACCATCATTAAGTTTGCCGACGACTCAACAGTGGTAGCCTAGTGGTTAGAGCGTTGGACTAGTAACCGGAAGGTTCTGAGTTCAAACCCCCGAGCTGACAAGGTACAAATCTGTCGTTCTGCCCCTGAACAGTTAACCCACTGTTCCCAGGCCGTCATTGAAAATAAGAATGTGTTCTTAACTGACTTGCCTGGTTAAATAAAGGTAAAATTAAAAAATAAAAATAAAAACAAAGGAGATGATTGTGGACTACAGGAAAAGGAGGACCGAGCACGCCCCCATTCTCATCGACGGGGCTATAGTGGAGCAGGTTGAGAGCTTAAAGTTCCTTGGATTTGTCATGACTGTCCAGTGAGGATCACAATGGGTCAGATCAGCTTGGCAATGGCTGACAATAACCAGACCCTCTCCCACCCGAAAAGGGGGGAGGAGGAGGAAACTGTGGGGGTTTTTGACACCGCCATGCCCGGTCGTAAATTAAGCAGGAGTATGTAAGTGTTTTTGTTAAGATACAAATGTGATTTTAGGAGTCGTAGGAGAAGTTCTAATCATATCCTTTGCACATTAAGTAGCCACTCCCTGAGTGAGGTCAGAAGAGCGTGTCAGACGGACAGAGCCGTCCCCTTTGGCCAGAGTGCATAAAAAGCCTTGGTAACGAAATTAACTTGAGACCAGAAAAGTATAGAGTGGTAGCTTCCTGTTGGAAATGGTTGAAACTTTGAACCTCAACGAGGTGAAGAAATTAACTCACCTTCCTTTAGGCCAGAGAGACGAAGAGCTGCAGCTCATGTCCATCGTGGTCCGAATCCTGAATACTAACACGAGGAGGAAGAGGCGATAAACTCCCCCTCTCAGTCAATCACTGGTACAGCTGATTAGCTGTCTTATGTCAGATATCGAGAAAAGCTAAGTGAGACAATCCTACTATACTCATCAATGGGAATCGTCCGCATGGCTGGTTATCTTCCAGAGTGAACAACAGTAGAAGATGGGAAAGGGATAAAAGGGGAACATTATAACTATTCTCTTATAAACCATATACTTATGGTTTAAATCAAATCAAATCAAATTTTATTTGTCACATACACATGGTTAGCAGATGTTAATGCGAGTGTAGCGAAATGCTTGTGCTTCTAGTTCCGACAATGCAGTAATAACCAACAAGTAATCTAGCTAACAATTCCAAAACTACTACCTTATAGACACAAGTGTAAAGGGATAAAGAATATGTACATAAAGATATATCAATGAGTGATGGTACAGAGCGTCATAGGCAAGATACAGTAGATGGGAGAATAGTTATATAATGTGTATAATGTGTCCCTTTTACTCACCCCCCTCCATCTATTTTGTAACATGCTGTCATATCTTGTCAGTCCACTAGGGACTTTTGTCTCATGTAAGTGTGTGAATATTCTGTATTATTATTTAGTTAGCTAGTAGATAAATGATTTAAACCAATTTGTGTAGTACTGAATAATGAGCCAGGCTGGGGGTTTTTCAGATCCAAGAAGGTTATGACTGGTCAGAATGACGATATGATAAGAGGGAATGATTAATAAGATGACTGTTTATCGATTAAATAGATATAGACCTTATAGCGTTTAATTCTGGAGATAGTAACTTGTTAACAACTTCTTCCCCAAATCCTAATGAGTTAAATCCTACATGATTAATTTAATCTGGTAACAATTAAACCTAGTTAGTGGATTAAATAAATAACAGCCATCAGATTAATGAAAGTAAAGTCACAACAGTATCCACATCACCAACAAACTACCATGGACCAAATACACCAAGACAGTCGTGAAGAGGGCACGACAAAGCCTATTCAGGAGACTGAAAAGATTGGACCCGGGTCCTCATCCTCAAAAGGTTCTACAGCTGCACCATCGAGAGCGTGGTCTCCAACCGCAAGGCACTACAGAGGGTAGTGCGTACAGCCCAGTACATTACTGGGGCCAAGCTTCCTGCCATCCAGGACCTCTATACCAGGAAGTGTCAGAGGAAGGCCCTAAAAATTGTCAATGACTCCAGCCACACAAGCCATAGACTGTTCTCTCAGCTACCGCACGGCAAGCGGTACCGGAGCACCAAGTCTAGGTCCAAACCCTCAAGCCATAAGACTCCTGAACAGCTAATCAAATGGATACCTAGACTATTTGCATTGCCCCTCCCCCCCCCCCCCTCTGTTTATTATCTATGCATAGTGACTTTAACTCTACCTACATTTTGGGTGAATGTTTTTGTGTAAGGGTTGAAAGTGTGGCAAGTAAGTATGTATTACCTCAATTACCTCGACTAACCTGTGCCCAAAGCACATTGACTCTGTACCGGTACCCCCTGTATATAGCCTCACTACTGTTATTTTACTGCAGCTCTGTAATTATTTGTTTTTTTACATTTTTTACTTATCAATTTTTTTAACTTAACGCATGTTTTTCTTAAAACGGCATTTTTGATTAAGGATTTGTAAGTCAGCATTTTACTGTAAGGTCTACCTACACCTGTTGTATTCGGCGCAGCAGACAAATCCATTTGATTTGAAGACCAGTCAGTCGTTTTGATGCTCTCGAACACGGCCTGTGACGAGCTATTCTCCAAACCAAGTTACGCTAGTTTAACAACTTATCTGGAGCAGGGAACTGCGCAGCGGCAGAAGAAAAAAAAAATGTTACGCTCGTTCGTTACCTGACTGGCGAGGTTGAGTTTACAGAGACAACATCCACAGGAGAGAGAGAGAGAGGAGGAACACGGAATGAAGAAAATTACATTAAACAAAAAACACAATGTTGGAATTACCGTGTCTTAAACCAACCGGAGAAGGTACACGCTTTCCCTCCCTTCGTTCATCGTGTGTTTGTTTTTCACCAATAGGTTAGTGAAAAATGAATTGAAAGAAATGTGCATCAATCTCGACAGTAACAGTTACGGATTAAGGAGTTGCCCTGTTTTTTTTTGTTGTCGTAATTATATTTATTATTCGGGAAATGTCAACAAACGGATTGTTTTTTTGTTCATCTGTAAACGTATAGCTATAACGTTATCAACTCTACTTTTGTATTTACAACTTTGAATGTCTTTTGAAAACCAACGACAATATATCGTAGTGAAGTTCCATCGCTAGGCCATAGCAACAAATCAACTGCCAGTTAGCAACAAATCAACTGCCAGTTAGCAACAAATCAACTGCCAGTTAGCAACAAATCAACTGCCAGTTAGCAACAAATCAACTGCCAGTTAGCAACAAATCAACTGCCAGTTAGCAACAAATCAACTGCCAGTTAGCAACAAATCAACTGCCAGTTGCAACAAATCAACTGCCAGTTAGCAACAAATCAACTGCCAGTTAGCAAATCAACTGCCAGTTAGCAACAAATCAACTGCCAGTTAGCAACAAATCAACTGCCAGTTAACAAATCAACTGCCAGTTAGCAACAAATCAACTGCCAGTTAGCAACAAATCAACTGCCAGTTAGCAACAAATCAACTGCCAGTTAGCAACAAATCAACTGCCAGTTAGCAACAAATCAACTGACGGTTAGCAAAGCTAGCTAGGTACAGTAACTTCCTGTTAGGCAAATTAGCTGGTTAGCAAAGCTAGCTAGGTACAGTAACTTCCTGTTAGGCAAATTAGCTGGTTAGCAAAGCTAGCTAG
This sequence comes from Oncorhynchus gorbuscha, assembly GCF_021184085.1. Taxonomy (NCBI): domain Eukaryota; kingdom Metazoa; phylum Chordata; class Actinopteri; order Salmoniformes; family Salmonidae; genus Oncorhynchus; species Oncorhynchus gorbuscha. The sequence goes on along the minus strand of NC_060194.1, from coordinate 50,042,067 downwards.
GTACAGTAACTTCCTGTTAGGCAAATTAGCTGGTTAGCAAAGCTAGCTAAATGTACATATTACAATAGGTGCATTTTGATTGATTATCTAACTCACCAGATATCACCTGGCATTAACCGCGTTAGGTAATTGGTTGAGGTAAAAGCCTACAGCTAGCCGACGCCGGTGAATCTGCCTGCTCTAGCTAACGTTAGCTAGGCGACTAGCTGCGACACCAGTTAGCGTGCTATCTAAAACCGCAACTGAATATGTTAGTTAGACATCTCGCTAACTTGTGTTCGCTTTATAATGCAAATGTTATAGTTCATAATCGATTGTCAACTACGACGACAAACGCCAGGAAGACAACTAGCTAATGTTAGCTAGCATATCGATGTGTAGCAAGCTAGGACAACAGGTAAATGTTTCAGGCCTAGCTAACTAATCCCCCGTGATTAATGTGTTCAAGCTGTGTAAAAACATCAACGTCACGTACAATGTAAAAAATGAGTAACGTCAACTAGTTAGTGTATTACCTACATTGGTTCGTCGACCAACCTAAACGGATACACACAAAACCCTGTTCACACTAACTAGGCTAACAGTCAGCTACCTATCCAGGCAGCCTATAACTAGTTAGCGAGCTTGGGCCTAACTCGATTAGCTAACCAAATATTTTTACAGTAGGTCAGGCGTAAGTTTTCCAGATACCTGACGAGATCGACTCTACTGAAAATCAAGCCAACCTATCTATCTTTGCATTGATCTTGTCAATGGCTGTATTGCAAGCATAACTTATGACTAACTTAACGAGCTAGTAGTAGTAGTACGTTGACTTTACATGTCTAGGTACTTGGTTAGTTGCTGTCTGTATTTGGAGTATATTCTTGCTAGATACTTGTTTAGTTGCTGTCTATGTTTGGAGTATATTCTTGCTAGATACTTGTTTAGTTGCTGTCTGTGTTTGGAGTATATTCTTGCTAGATACTTGTTTAGTTGCTGTCTGTGTTTGGAGTATATTCTTGCTAGATACTTGTTTAGTTGCTGTCTGTGTTTGGAGTATATTCTTGCTAGATACTTGTTTAGTTGCTGTCTGTGTTTGGAGTATATTCTTGCTAGCTACTTGGTTAGTTGCTGTCTGTGTTTGGAGTATATTCTTGCTCGCTACGTACTGATGTTCTCCCAGGATCTTTGCCCCTTGCCACGCCATAAACCAAACAAACCCAAAACGAAAGCCTTTTTGTTTTTTTTGTTGCTGTTATCCAACTGGCAGTATCACTTAAGATGAATTACTAAGGAGTCTTGTTCCTAAAACCACCCAGCCATCACATTTTGAACGAGACAATGGATTCCCCTGGCTGTGTTTACAAACATATCCTCTTGTTTATTATGAAGTGAGACAACTGTGTCATTTGTAGAAATTCATCACAACACAAGCTACCACTAAACAGTCTTTGAAATGTGTCATCAGCACAGCAGCGAAACTGTAAAAGCTAGAGATTAAGTAACCAGAGTAAGGCCTACCCGGCTGGATGTGGATGTCGATATTTGTGGCTTTGCTGCACACCACAGAAATCAGCTGCACATGTAGGAGGGTCTGAATTTAAGGTCATATTGTGTGGTGTTGTGATGATAGTCTCAGTCATAACTGATCAGATGCATATGTCAGGAGCAAGAGGTTACGTGGTATTCCTCCCAAATGGCACCCTTATGACCACAGCCCAAGGGCACTATATAGGGAAAAGGGAGCCATTTGGGACGCTTCAATGGATAGAGACCTTGTTGTTCCGCCTGTCTCTGTCTGTCTGGGGCTGTGAAACTGGTTCGTTGAGAATAACAGATAATCCCATAAATACATGGCAGTTCCTGTTCATGACTGACAGTCTCTCTGCTGTGCTAGTTATCAAGACAGACTAGCCTGGTTGACAGTCTCTTTGCTGTGCTAGTTATCAAGACAGACTAGCCTGGTTGACAGTCTCTCTTTTGTGCTAGTTATCAAGACAGACTAGCCCGGTTGACAGTCTCTCTGCTGTGCTAGTTATTTAGACAGACTAGCCTGGTTCACAGTCTCTCTGCTGTGCTAGTTATGAAGACAGACCAGTCTGGTTCACAGTCTCTCTGCTGTGCTAGATATTTAGACAGACTAGCCTGGTTGACAGTCTCTCTGCTGTGCTAGTTATGAAGACAGACCAGTCTGGTTCACAGTCTCTCTGCTGTGCTAGATATTTAGACAGACTAGCCTGGTTGACAGTCTCTCTGCTGTTCTAGTTATGAAGACAGACCAGTCTGGTTCACAGTCACTCTGCTGTTCTAGTTATGAAGACAGACCAGTCTGGTTCACAGTCACTCTACTGTTCTAGTTATGAAGACAGACCAGTCTGGTTCACAGTCACTCTACTGTTCTAGTTATGAAGACAGACCAGTCTGGTTCACAGTCACTCTGCTGTTCTAGTTATGAAGACAGACCAGTCTGGTTCACAGTCTCTCTGCTGTTCTAGTTATGAAGACAGACCAGTCTGGTTCACAGTCACTCTGCTGTTCTAGTTATGAAGACAGACCAGTCTGGTTCACAGTCACTCTGCTGTTCTAGTTATGAAGACAGACCAGTCTGGTTCACAGTCTCTCTGCTGTTCTAGTTATGAAGACAGACTGATAGTTATGAAGACAGACTGATAGTTATGAAGACAGACTGATAGTTATGAAGACAGACTGATAGTTTAGCCTGGTCCCAGATCTTTGTATTATTATTTTTAATCCACGATAGGAGTTGGCTGCTATACAATACAAACAGATCTGAGAACAGGCTAGGTTACTAGTGATAGATTGGGGTATAGGTAGGTATCCATTAGGATGCCATGTGGCCTTGCTGGTCTTTCTGTAACCTGACCCCCAATGGAAGCCGGAGAGGTATAGGCTGGTCTCTCTGTAACCTGACCCCCAATGGAAGCTGGAGAGGTATAGGCCTATACATCACCAGCAACAAACAATACCCCCTGTGTGTGTGTGTGTGTGTGTGTGTGTGTGTGTGTGTGTGTGTGTGTGTGTGTGTGTGTGTGTGTGTGTGTGTGTGTGTGTGTGTGTGTGTGTGTGTGTGTGTGTACAAAACATTAGCAACACTTTCCTAATATTTAGTTGCACCCCCTTTTGCCCTCAGAACAGCCTCAATTAATCTGTGCATGGACTCTGCAAGGTGTCCACAGGGATGCTGGCCCATGTTGACTTCAATGCTTCCCACAGTTGTGTCAAGTTGGCTGGATGACCTTTGGGTTGCGCTGCTTTATCTTGGCCAGGTCGCAGTTGTAAATGAGAACTTGTTCTCAACTGGCCTACCTGGTTAAATAAAGTTGGGGAAAAAATAACTAAATATCGTTCGCCTGGTTCGTCTGTCATAGAAAGAGCAGGTGTTCCTAATGTTTTGTACACTACAACCCACACAGTAAAATACAGTAGGGGGATGTTCCACAGCCTACACATTTTCTTTCTTGCTTAAGATTCCTGCTAGGTCTAGCTATAGCATGATGTTGATGTATTCCTGCTAGGTCTAGCTATAGCATGATGTTGATGTATTCCTGCTAGGTCTAGCTATAGCATGTTGTTGATGGATTCCTGCTAGGTCTAGCTATAGCATGATGTTGATGTATTCCTACTAGGTCTAGCTATAGCATGTTGTTGATGGATTCCTGCTAGGTCTAGCTATTGCATGTTGTTGATGGATTCCTGCTAGGTCTAGCTATAGCATGATGTTGATGTATTCCTACTAGGTCTAGCTATAGCATGTTGTTGATGGATTCCTACTAGGTCTAGCTATAGCATGATGTTGACTTATTCCTACTAGGTCTAGCTATAGCATGTTGTTGATGGATTCCTACTAGGTCTAGCTATAGCATGTTGTTGATGGATTCCTGCTAGGTCTAGCTATAGCATGATGTTGATGTATTCCTACTAGGTCTAGCTATAGCATGTTGTTGATGGATTCCTGCTAGGTCTAGCTATAGCATGTTGTTGATGGATTCCTACTAGGTCTAGCTATAGCATGTTGTTGATGGATTCCTGCTAGGTCTAGCTATAGCATGATGTTGATGTATTCCTACTAGGTCTAGCTATAGCATGTTGTTGATGTATTCCTACTAGGTCTAGCTATAGCATGTTGTTGATGTATTCCTACTAGGTCTAGCTATAGCATGATGTTGATGTATTCCTACTAGGTCTAGCTATAGCATGTTGTTGATGGATTCCTGCTAGGTCTAGCTATAGCATGTTGTTGATGGATTCCTACTAGGTCTAGCTATAGCATGTTGTTGATGGATTCCTGCTAGGTCTAGCTATAGCATGTTGTTGATGGATTCCTGCTAGGTCTAGCTATAGCATGTTGTTGATGGATTCCTGCTAGGTCTAGCTATAGCATGTTGTTGATGGATTCCTGCTAGGTCTAGCTATAGCATGATGTTGATGTATTCCTACTAGGTCTAGCTATAGCATGTTGTTGATGTATTCCTACTAGGTCTAGCTATAGCATGTTGTTGATGGATTCCTGCTAGGTCTAGCTATAGCATGTTGTTGATGGATTCCTGCTAGGTCTAGCTATAGCATGTTGTTGATGTATTCCTGCTAGGTCTAGCTATAGCATGATGTTGATGTATTCCTGTTAGGTCTAGCTATAGCATGTTGTTGATGTATTCCTACTAGGTCTAGCTATAGCATGTTGTTGATGTATTCCTGCTAGGTCTAGCTATAGCATGATGTTGATGTATTCATGCTAGGTCTAGCTATAGCATGATGTTGATGTATTCATGCTAGGTCTAGCTATAGCATGATGTTGATGTATTCCTGCTAGGTCTAGCTATAGCATGTTGTTGATGGATTCCTGCTAGGTCTAGCTATAGCATGATGTTGATGGATTCCTGCTAGGTCTAGCTATAGCATGTTGTTGATGTATTCCTACTAGGTCTAGCTATAGCATGATGTTGATGCGATTTTAAAAAATGGTATACCACTTTTCCAGACATTTTAAAGATCTGTTAATCTGTAAGATTTGTGTGGGACTATCTGGACCAAATGAACCTATTGCCTACCAAAAGGCTCTTTATAAGACGGAGAGATGGAGTCTAATCTTAGATGAAATGTCTGTGACACTTCAACCAGAGACAAAACCCCTCTAGATTGCTGACCTGCATAGATGGCTAATAATACCAGGCCTGTTGAGATCAGCGTACTCCTGTCTGCTGCGTGTTCAACCCAGATATCTCTACTGTATGTTTGTACACGCACTGCAAGTCATCCTTGGGCCATATTACCATGGTAGGTTACCATGTATCATATAGTTTGAAACCACTTTCTCTTTGGCTTATCTTACTTTATTTTGTCAGTGTAAAGACAGCCTAAGTCATGTTATGTCCACACTGTGTCCCAACTGGCAACCTAGTATCTATTACAGCCATTCTGTCCACACTGTGTCCCAACTGGCAAACTAGTATCTATTACAGCCATTCTGTCTACACTGTGTCCCAACTGGCAACCTAGTATCTATTACAGCCATTCTGTCCACATTGTGTCCCAACTGGCAACCTAGTATCTATTACAGCCATTCTGTCCACACTGTGTCCCAACTGGCAAACTAGTATCTATTACAGCCATTCTGTCCACACTGTGTCCCAACTGGCAAACTAGTATCTATTACAGCCATTCTGTCCACACTGTGTCCCAACTGGCAAACTAGTATCTATTACAGCCATTCTGTCCACACTGTGTCCCAACTGGCAACCTAGTATCTATTACAGCCATTCTGTCCACACTGTGTCCCAACTGGCAAACTAGTATCTATTACAGCCATTCTGTCCACACTGTGTCCCAACTGGCAACCTAGTATCTATTACAGCCATTCTGTCCACACTGTGTCCCAACTGGCAACCTAGTATCTATTACAGCCATTCTGTCCACACTCGGAGCTCTACGGACAATTTCATGGCTTGGTTTTTGCTCTGACATGCACTGTCAACTGAGGGACCGTATATAGACAGTTGTGTGCCTTTCCAAATCATGTCAAATCAATTGAATTTACCACAGGTGGACTCCAATCAAGTTGTAGAAACATCTCATGGATGATCAATGGAAATGGGATGCACCTGAGCTGAGTTTTGTGCTGTATACGACCAAACAATTGACTAGTCAAGTAAATGGGGTCAGCTCTGTGTTCGTATATAAATCAAATTGTTATGAATCAGTCTTCTTACATTAGCTGATGTCACAAAGTGCTGTACAAAAACCCAGCAAAATCCCCAAACAGCAAGCATTGCAGGTTTAGAAGCATGGTAGCTAGGAAAAATTCCCTAGAAAGGCCAGAACCTAGGAAGAAACCTAGAGAGGAACCAGGCTATGAGGGGTGGCTTGTCCTCTTCTGGCTGTGCCGGGTGGAGACTATAACAGAACATGGCCAAGATGTTCAAATGTTCATAGATGACCAGCAGGGTCAAATAATATTAATCACAGTGGTTGTAGAGGGTGCAACACGTCAGCACCTCAATAGTAAATGTCATTTGGCTTTTCATAGCCGATCATTGCGAGTCTTTCTACCTCTCCTGCTGTCTCTGGAGAGTTGAAAACAGCAGGTCTGGGACAGGTAGCACGTCCAGTGAACAGCTCAGGGTTCCATAGCCTGATTCCATAGCCTGATTGTTTTATTTCGCTACATCAAGTAGTGTCTTATAAGTGGGCTTGGGCGGTATTAAGATTGTCATACCATCATACCGACCTTATGCCATACCCAAATATTTGATAATACCAGCACTGAACACAAGGGGCGCTGTTTTCTAACCTCACTGATACTCTATAATCCGAAGGTTAGCAATGCTAACAAGTACATGTAAAATCCATTAGAATATGCTTACTAAATGCTAACAAGTTCATTGCGAACATTTTGTACAGTTTCTGACCTAAACTATACAAGTAACTCAAAGGCTACACAGTTTGCTGTACTCACAAAACAAATCTCAGCCAGGAGGGGATTTCTCTGCTGTTACCAAGCGAATGCTTGATTTTGGTAGACCCTAACCACATAATTAGATAGCTAACCAGCTACTAAATTAGCAAACCAAAAGCACAACTGCAGAGCATTTAGCATATTTTAGACAGTTAACTTAATAGTTATAAGATATCTAGCAGGCAAAGATTTAGTTGTGAATTCCGTACTGTAACTAGGTCACCTGGCGCGTGTTGAACAACTGAGTGAATCACACGGCTCCGGTCTCTGGTCGTTGTGTGTTTTTATAAACAAACACCACGTGACTGGGAACTACTGTAAGCTACATAATAATGTTCTTTATCCCCTAACCAGGGACATCACTAGACATTCAGAACATCCGGGTCTCAGCCCTGAAGACTCCGGAGGGGGTGGGATTTGATTCCTGCGTGGCCCCGCACTCTTGGCCTCGCATGCTTGCAGGAACATGTAGCAAAAACAACGCGATGTTGCATGTCTCACTGCTTTGTTCCATGCGCTGTGCTCTACTGATAATGAACACTTCTTAATATTGACCACGTGTTGTTCCAAATACAACGGTTGGTGGTTAGCTAGCTGGCGAATTTTAGCTTTATTTGCATTGACATGAAATCAAAATGCCTCAAAACACCACATGGTATCAATAACATGCAGAAATAAGCCACTGTGACAAATAAAGTTTGATTTGAAAACCAATGGAACAGGCTAATGGTTTCAAATGGTAAATCAGAATATATTGGTCACCTAAACGTACTTAACAGATGTTATTGTGGGTGTAGGGAAATGCTTGTGTTCCTATCTCCAACAGTGCAGTAATATCTAACAATACACAAGGGGCTCCGGAGTGGCGCAGCGGTCTCAGGCACTGCATCTCAGTGCTAGAGGCGTCACTACAGACCCTGGTTCGATTCCAGGCTGTATCACAACCGGCTGTGATTGGGAGTCCCATAGAGCGGCGCCCAATTGGTCCAGCGTCGTCTGGGTTTGGCCTGGGGTAGGCCGCCATTGTAAATAAGAATTTGTTCTTAACTGACTTGCTTTGTTAAATAAAGGTTGAATAAATAAATATACACACATCTCAAATTAAAATAATAAAATTAAGAAATGTATGAATATTAGGAGGAGCAATGTCGGGGTGTCATTGACTAGAATACAGTTGAATACAGGATACAGGATAGGATAGTATGTAAACATTAAAGTGATTTCAAGTCTATGTATATGGGGCAGCAGCCTCTAAGGTGCAGGGTTGAGTAACCAGGTGAGTGATTCTATGTATATGGGGCAGCAGCCTCTAAGGTGCAGGGTTGAGTAACCAGGTGAGTGATTCTATGTCTATGGATATAGGGCAGCAGCCTCTAAGGTGCAGGGTTGAGTAACCAGGTGAGTGATTCTATGGATATAGGGCAGCAGCCTCTAAGGTGCAGGGTTGAGTAACCGGGTGGTTACTTTAACAGCCTGATGGCCTTTAGATAGAAGCTGTTTTTCAGTCTCTCGGTCCCAGCTTTGATCATGTCCTTGATGATCTTTATATATGGAAGTCTATTAAATAATTGCTTCCACTGATATGGTCAGATTTTTGCCTAGGCTACTTTGAAGCAAGGTTAAACATGCCTCATAATATGTAGTAAAACGTCCTTGATGTCTTTTATTCCCCCAGTAAGACAAGTGTCCTTGATGTCTTTATTGTACAGACACTCTTGGCGACTCCTCAAAGTTGTCGTTCTGTCTGTTCACAACAGCTGACATGAGAGTGGGAGGTCTGTTCCTCTAAGCAGAGAGCTGGGCTGGAGAGGGAGGGGTGATAGGACAGAGTGGCAACGAGCACTAGAGAGAAAGCTTGGCTGGGGAAAGAAAGAGAGAGACAGGGGGGTGATAGGACAGAGTGGCAAAGAGCACTAGAGAGAAAGCTTGGCTGGGGAAAGAAAGAGAGAGACAGGGGGGTGATAGGACAGAGTGGCAAAGAGCACTAGAGAGAAAGCTTGGCTGGGGAAAGAGAGAGAGAGGAGTGTATTTTTAGAGCTGGTACTCAAACACTAGATAACACTTCCTGCCTGGACCTGACCAGTAGCTGTACTGTAGGATGGGAGTGGCTCTGGTTTCTGGACCTGACCAGTAGCTGTACTGTAGGATGAGAGGGGCTCTGGTTTCTGGACCTGACCAGTAGCTGTACTGTAGGATGAGAGGGGCTCTGGTTTCTGGACCTGACCAGTAGCTGTACTGTAGGATGGGAGGGGCTCTGGTTTCTGGACCTGACCAGTGGCTGTACTGTAGGATGAGAGGGGCTCTGGTTTCTGGATCTGACCAGTAGCTGTACTGTAGGATGAGAGGGGCTCTGGTTTCTGGACCTGACCAGTAGCTGTACTGTAGGATGAGGTGGGCTCTGGTTTCTGGACCTGACCAGTAGCTGTACTGTAGGATGAGGTGGGCTCTGGTTTCTGGACCTGACCAGTAGCTGTACTGTGGGATGAGAGGGGCTCTGGTTTCTGGACCTGACCAGTAGCTGTACTGTGGGATGGGAGGGGCTCTGGTTTCTGGACCTGACCAGTAGCTGTACTGTAGGATGAGGTGGGCTCTGGTTTCTGGACCTGACCAGTAGCTGTACTGTAGGATGGGAGGGGCTCTGGTTTCTGGACCTGACCAGTAGCTGTACTGTAGGATGAGAGGGGCTCTGGTTTCTGGACCTGACCAGTGGCTGTACTGTAGGATGAGGTGGGCTCTGGTTTCTGGACCTGACCAGTAGCTGTACTGTAGGATGAGAGGGGCTCTGGTTTCTGGACCTGATCAGTAGCTGTACTGTAGGATGGGAGGGGCTCTGGTTTCTGGACCTGATCAGTAGCTGTACTGTAGGATGGGAGGGGCTCTGGTTTCTGGACCTGACCAGTAGCTGTACTGTAGGATGAGAGGGGCTCTGGTTTCTGGACCTGATCAGTAGCTGTACTGTAGGATGGGAGGGGCTCTGGTTTCTGGACCTGATCAGTAGCTGTACTGTAGGATGGGAGGGGCTCTGGTTTCTGGACCTGACCAGTAGCTGTACTGTAGGATGAGAGGGGCTCTGGTTTCTGGACCTGATCAGTAGCTGTACTGTAGGATGGGAGGGGCTCTGGTTTCTGGACCTGACCAGTAGCTGTACTGTAGGATGAGGTGGGCTCTGGTTTCTGGACCTGACCAGTAGCTGTACTGTAGGATGAGAGGGATTCTGGTTTCTGGACCTGACCAGTAGCTGTACTGTGGGATGAGAGGGGCTCTGGTTTCTGGACCTGACCAGTAGCTGTACTGTAGGATGGCTCTGGTTTCTAACTCCGTCAGTCAGACGCTGAGCAGGCAGCTGCAGTAAATGACATACAGCTTTCAACACGACTTCCATTCTACTTTCTGTCCTGGATAATTCCCCTCTCCCCCTCGACCTTATAGTTCTGTTTGACGATCAGAGGAAAAATGGATGTCTGTAGCTCAGTTGGTAGAGCATGGCGCTTGTAACGCCAGGGTAGTGGGTTCGATCCCCGGGACCACCCATACGTAGAATGTATGCACACATGACTGTAAGTCGCTTTGGATAAAAGCGTCTGCTAAATGGCATAAATTATTAATAATAATATATTCTTATAGCGCCCAGAGCACTATGCAACATTTCTAAATGCACATACAGCTGTATATTGTAACACATAGTAGCTGACTAATGTCAGAGACAATTCTGCACATTCTAATACTTTGTTTTAGTTTGTCATGTCCTTGACCTTATTAAAATGGTTAACACTAAAATAATGGTCTAATTTTGTTATTACTAACATGTAATGAAAAGTTATGATTGGTTTCCAGATATGTCCTGCTGTGCTATCTAGGTGGCGTTTTTTTTCACAACACAGTTAAGCCAAAACCATGGCCTGTTATTCAGAGGGGCCATTTCACCCTTAGGCAATAGGGGGCAGTTTGGGATGTAGGCAATTGCAGGAAGCTTGGCCCCAGTGGAGTACTGAGCCGTACGCTCTACCCTCTGTAGCGCCTTGCGGTCAGATGCCGAGCAGTTCCCATACCAGGCGGTGTTGCAACCGGTCAGGATGCTCTCGATGGTGCAGCTGTCAAACTTTTTGAGGATCTGGGGAACCATGCCAAAGCTTTTTAGTTTCCTGGGGGGGGGGGGGGTTTGTCGTCCCCTCTTCACGACTGTCTTGCTTGGTGTGTTTGGACCATGATAGATCGTTGGTGATGTGGACACCAAGGAACTTGAAACTCTCGACCCGGTCCACTACAGTCCCGTTGATTTTAATGGGAGCCTGTTCTGCCCACCTTTTCCTGTAGTCCACGATCAGGTCCTTTTGTCTTGCTCACATTGAGGGAGAGGTTGTTGTCCTGGCACCACACTGCCAGTTCTCTGACCTCCCTATAGGCTGTCACATCGTTGTCGGTGATCAGGCCTACCACTGTTGTGTCGTCAGCAAACTTAATGATGGGGTTGGAGTTGTTTGGCCACGCAGTCGTGGGTGAACAGGGAGTACAGGAGGGGACTAAGTCCACACCCCTAAGGGGCCCCAGTGTTGAGGATCAGCATGGCTATTCTGGTTGGGATATGTACGTACGGTCACTGAAGGGACGACGTCGTCGATGCACTTATTGATGAAGCAGGTGACTGATGTGGTATACATCTCATTGCCATTGGGTGAATCCCGGAACATGTTCCAGTCTGTGCTAGCAAAACAGTCCTGTAGCATAGCATCCGCGCCACCTGACCACTTCTGTATTGAGCGAGTCACTGGTACTTCCTGCTTTTATTTTTTTCTTGTAAGCAGGAATCAGGAGGATAGAAAAATGGTTGGATTTACCAAATGGAGGTCGGGGGAGAGCTTTGGTTGCGTAGTAAAGGTGGTCTAGGATTTTTTTCCCCCTCTGGTTGCACATGTGACATGCTGATAGGAATTAGGTAAAACTGATTTAAGTTTCCCTGCATTAAAGTCCCCGGCCACTAGGGGCGCCACTTCTGGGAGAGCATTTTCTTGTTTGCTTATGGCTTATAGAGTTGGTTGAGTGCGCTCTTAGTGCCAGTGTCGGTCTGTGTAGACGGCTACAAATAATGTAGATAAGAACTCCCTTGGTAGATAGTGTGGTCTACAGCTTATCATAAGGTACTCTACTTCAGGCGAGCAATACCTTGAGACTTCTTTAATATTAGACATCGCGCACCAGCTGTTATTGACAAAAAGACACGCACTCCAAACCCTCGTCTTAGCAGACGTAGCTTTTCTGTTCTGCCGGTGCATTGAAAATGATTTCTTGAGTCAGTTGTTTGAATGGCGTTAGGAGTGTGTTCATGTTTCAAGTTTCAAACATGTTCTCAAATGCCGTTGAAATGGCAGCAGCGGTATGAGAACCAGCCCATTCTTGAGAAATACGGCTTTCCTCAGTACGAAATCCTCATCGACCCACTGTTCTGTCAGACTCAGCATGCTCATGGTGCTATTGAAGCTAATAACAGTGACACCCATAGCAAGTAGCTCGTGGATGTGCATTTCAGAAATACTGTGTAACTCCGGTAGGGCAACATCTGTAAAAATAGTGCCTACTTGGTAGTGTGTACCGGAGCTCGAAGTGCTCGACCAGTCGGCGAAAGCCAACATCATCCACGACAGAGAACGGTTGATCGTCAAGGGCAATGAATTCCATTATCTTGGCATTAATGGATTTAGCCTTTTTCAGTTTCAAATGACTGCTCGACTTGATCTGGTTTGGTTATTGTAAGTGTGTGTTTAGTTTTTTTTCTTCTTTTGCTCTAAGTAGTTGCTGAACGTCTGGGGGTGATGCACTTTCTAATGAGTAGTTAGGTTTGTGGTATTGAAAAATGTCACTTTCTCCCCTCCTCGGGAAATAGTAGCAGCACAAATGGTGCATATGGCCTTGAAACGTTAAAATAGATCCACACAGCAGACGTTGTGGGCCAGGTTAGGAATGCTGTGTAGCACATGGCCTGTACCTTCCTTTGAAACGTTAAAATAGATCCAGACAGCAGACGTTGTGGGCCAGGTTAGGAATGCTGTGTTGCACATGGCCTTTACCTTCCTTTGAAACGTTAAAATAGATCCAGACAGCAGACGTTGTGGGCCAGGTTAGGAATGCTGTGTTGCATATGGCCTTTATCTTCATTTGAAACGTTAAAATAGATCCAGACAGCAGACGTTGTGGGCCAGGTTAGGAATGCTGTGTTGCACATGGCCTTTATCTTCCTTTGAAACGTTAAAATAGATCCAGACAGCAGACGTTGTGGGCCAGGTTAGGAATGCTGTGTTGCATATGGCTTTTATCTTCCTTTTGAAACGTTAAAATAGATCCAGACAGCAGACGTTGTGGGCCAGGTTAGGAATGCTGTGTTGCACATGGCCTTTATCTTCCTTTTGAAACGTTAAAATAGATCCACACAGCAGATGTTGTGGGCCAGGTTAGGAATGCTGTGTTGCACATGGCCTTTACCTTCCTTTGAAACGTTAAAATAGATCCAGACAGCAGACGTTGTTGGCCAGGTTAAGAATGCTGTGTTGCACATGGCCTTTATCTTCCTTTGAAACGTTAATAGATCCAGACAGCAGACGTTGTGGGCCAGGTCAGGAATGCTGTGTTGCACATGGCCTTTATCTTCCTTTTGAAACGTTAAAATAGATCCACACAGCAGATGTTGTGGGCCAGGTTAGGAATGCTGTGTTGCACATGGCCCTTATCTTCCTTTTGAAACGTTAAAATGGATCCACACAGCAGACGTTGTGGGCCAGGTTAGGAATGCTGTGTTGCACATGGCCTTTATCTTCCTTTGAAACGTTAAAATAGATCCACACAGCAGACGTTGTGGGCCAGGTTAGGAATGCTGTGTTGCACATGGCCTTTATCTTCCTTTTGAAACGTTAAAATAGATCCACACAGCAGATGTTGTGGGCCAGGTTAGGAATGCTGTGTTGCACATGGCCCTTATCTTCCTTTTGAAACGTTAAAATGGATCCACACAGCAGACGTTGTGGGCCAGGTTAGGAATGCTGTGTTGCACATGGCCTTTATCTTCCTTTGAAACGTTAAAATAGATCCACACAGCAGACGTTGTGGGCCAGGTTAGGAATGCTGTGTTGCACATGGCCTTTATCTTCCTTTTGAAACGTTAAAATAGATCCACACAGCAGATGTTGTGGGCCAGGTTAGGAATGCTGTGTTGCACATGGCCTTTATCTTCCTTTGAAACGTTAAAATAGATCCAGACAGCAGACGTTGTGGGCCAGGTTAGGAATGCTGTGTTGCACATGGCCTTTATCTTCCTTTGAAACGTTAAAATAGATCCACACAGCAGACGTTGTGGGCCAGGTTAGGAATGCTGTGTTGCACATGGCCTTTATCTTCCTTTTGCGTTAAAATAGATCCACACAGCAGATGTTGTGGGCCAGGTTGAATGCTGTGTTGCACATCTTTATCTTCCTTTGAAACGTTAAAATAGATCCAGACAGCAGACGTTATGGCCAGGCAGAATTTGACATTGGCCTTTATCTTTTTGTACGTTAATAGATCCAGACAGCACGTTGTGGGCCAGGTCAGGAATGCTGTGTTGCACATGGCCTTTATCTTCCTTTTGAAACGTTAAAATAGATCCACAGCAGATGTTGTGGGCCGATTCCGAATGCTGTGTTATGGCTTATCTTCCTTTGAAACGTTAAAAATCAACACGTTTGGGCCAGGTTAGGAATGCTGTGTTGCACATGGCCTTTATCTTCCCAGACCACAAGTGGTTTAAGCCAGGTTGAATGCTGTGTTGCAATGGCCTTTATCTTCCTTTGAAACGTTTTGTTTTGGGCCAGGTTAGGAATGCTGTGTTGCACATGGCCTTTATCTTTTTTGAAACGTTAAAATGATCCACACAAACGTTGGGGGAAAGGAATGCTGTGTTGATGGCCTTTATCTTCCTTTTGAAACGTTAAAATAGATCCACACAGCAGACGTTGTGGGCCAGGTTGAAGAGATGGCCTTTACCAGATCTTCCTGGTATTGGACACAAAGGGGAAATAACCTTCTGGTATAGATCCACAAAGGGACGATAACCAGGTTAGGAATGCTGTGTTATTGCTGTACTTTTCATGGGGCGTCATCATCTTCTGGTATTGGACACGGCAATTTGACATTGGTTTTGTACCTAACCTTCTGGCCCGATTTGCCACAAATATCCGCCGATTCCGATATGCTTACCAAAAATCAACATTTCTTCGATTCTCCCCCCCTGACCTCAAGTGGTTTAAGCATTGTTGTGGAATAACAACATCAAATTTTGTTTTTCTATAAGAAGTGTGATTTTTGAGACTGAAAACTGGGGGAAAAACGGAACCTGGAAAACTAAACGGAGAGCAGGTGAAGAGATGGTACCAGATGAATAAAAAATAACCTTCTGGTATTGGACACAAAGGGACGATAACCTTCTGGTATTGACACAAAGGGACGATAACCTTCTGGTATTGGACAAAGGGACGATAACCTTCTGGTATTTGACACAAAGGGACGATAACCTTCTGGTATTGACACAAAGGGACGATAACCTTCTGGTATTGACACAAAGGGACGATAACCTTCTGGTATTGACACAAAGGGACGATAACCTTCTGGTATTGGACACAAAGGGGACAAAGGGACGATAACCTTCTGGTATTTGACACAAAGGGACGATAACCTTCTGGTATTGTCACAAAGGGACGATAACCTTCTGGTATTGACACAAAGGGACGATAACCTTCTGGTATTTGACACAAAGGGACAATAACCTTCTGGTATTAACACAAAGGGACGATAACCTGGTATTTGACACAAAGGGACGATAACCTGGTATTTGACACAAAGGGACGATAACCTTCTGGTATTGACACAAAGGGACGATAACCTGGTATTTGACACAAAGGGACGATAACCTTCTGGTATTGACACAAAGGGACGATAACCTTCTGGTATTGACACAAAGGGACGATAACCTTCTGGTATTGACACAAAGGGACGATAACCTTCTGGTATTGAGACAAAGGGACGATAACCTTCTGGTATTAACACAAAGGGACGATAACCTGGTATTGGACACAAAGGGACGATAACCTTCTGGTATTGGACACAAAGGGACGATAACCTTCTGGTATTGGACACAAAGGGACGATAACCTGGTATTTGACACAAAGAGACAACGTTTAGGTATTTAGTTCGACACATGGACAATAATGTTCTGGTATTTAATTGACACAAATGGACAAAACGTCAAAACAATAAACAGTAGTAAAGAAGCAACCAAACGGCTACAAAAGGCTAAACGCCTGTAAACCTTTAGCAGGCTGTTCATACTCTCACCACTGAGAATTAGTTGTAGACCTAAGTAACAAGTTACCTTCACAACAGTCCTCTCGATTGACAAAGAACGGGTATATATACTCACAGCAACCGGCACATTCAATTAGGAGAAACCGGACCAATGCGCACTTTATTGAGTGAAGTAAAAGCAGCCAACAAGTGCTCAGCATATGTGGGAACTCCTTCAAGACTGTTGGAAAAGCATTCCAGATGAAGCTGGTTGAGAGTGCCAATAGTGTGCCAAGCTGTCTTAAAGGCAAAGGGTGGCTATTTGAATAACCTTAAATATAAAATCTATTTTGATTTACCTTTTTTGGGGTTACTACATGATTACATGTGTAGTTTCATAGTTTTGTTGCCTTCACTATTTTTCTACAATGTAGAAAATAGTAAAAATAAAGAAAAACCCTTGAATGAGTAGGTGTTCTAAAACGTTTTACCGGCAGTGCACATACAGGCCTATGGCGACATACAGGCCTATAGCTGCTATAGTGACTGAATAAGCAATCAACTTGCGTGATATAGAGGTAGGTGGGAGGTGCGCACACTCTAGGAACACTGCGCGGCCTCGAAGGATTGTGTGCCCGATACCATGCCCTAGAAACACGGTGGGCCAGACACCACGCCCTAGAAACACGGTGGACCAGACACCACGCCCTAGAAACACGGTGGACCAGACACCACGCCCTAGAAACACGGTGGGCCAGACACCACGCCCTAGAAACACGGTGGGCCAGACACCACGCCCTAGAAACACGGTGGACCAGACACCACGCCCTAGAAACACGGTGGACCAGACACCACGCCCTAGAAACACGGTGGACCAGACCCCACGCCCTAGAAACACGGTGGGCCAGACACCACGCTCTAGAAACACGGTGGACCAGACACCACGCCCTAGAAACACGGACCAGACACCACGCCCTAGAAACACGGACCAGACACCACGCCCTAGAAACACGGTGGACCAGACACCACGCCCTAGAAACACGGTGGACCAGACACCACGCCCTAGAAACACGGTGGGCCAGACACCACGCCCTAGAAACACGGTGGGCCAGACACCACGCTCTAGAAACACGGTGGGCCAGACACCACGCCCTAGAAACACGGTGGACCAGACACCACGCTCTAGAAACACGGTGGGCCAGACACCACGCCCTAGAAACACGGTGGACCAGACACCACGCCCTAGAAACACGGTGGGCCAGACACCACGCCCTAGAAACACGGTGGGCCAGACACCACGCCCTAGAAACACGGTGGGCCAGACACCACGCTCTAGAAACACGGTGGGCCAGACACCACGCTCTAGAAACACGGTGGGCCAGACACCACGCTCTAGAAACACGGTGGGCCAGACACCACGCCCTAGAAACACGGTGGGCCAGACACCACGCTCTAGAAACACGGTGGGCCAGACACCACGCTCTAGAAACACGGTGGGCCAGACACCACGCTCTAGAAACACGGTGGGCCAGACACCACGCTCTAGAAACACGGTGGGCCAGACACCACGCTCTAGAAACACGGTGGGCCAGACACCACGCTCTAGAAACACGGTGGGCCAGACACCACGCCCTAGAAACACGGTGGGCCAGACACCACGCCCTAGAAACACGGTGGGCCAGACACCACGCCCTAGAAACACGGTGGGCCAGACACCACGCCCTAGAAACACGGTGGGCCAGACACCACGCTCTAGAAACACGGTGGGCCAGACACCACGCTCTAGAAACACGGTGGGCCAGACACCACGCTCTAGAAACACGGTGGGCCAGACACCACGCCTAGAAACACGGTGGGCCAGACACCACGCCCTAGAAACACGGTGGGCCAGACACCACGCCCTAGAAACACGGTGGGCCAGACACCACGCCCTAGAAACACGGTGGGCCAGACACCACGCCCTAGAAACACGGTGGGCCAGACACCACGCCCTAGAAACACGGTGGGCCAGACACCACGCTCTAGAAACACGGTGGGCCAGACACCACGCTCTAGAAACACGGTGGGCCAGACACCACGCTCTAGAAACACGGTGGGCCAGACACCACGCCCTAGAAACACGGTGGGCCAGACACCACGCTCTAGAAACACGGTGGGCCAGACACCACGCCCTAGAAACACGGTGGACCAGACACCACGCCCTAGAAACACGGTGGGCCAGACACCACGCCCTAGAAACACGGTGGGCCAGACACCACGCTCTAGAAACACGGTGGGCCAGACACCACGCTCTAGAAACACGGTGGGCCAGACACCACGCCCTAGAAACACGGTGGGCCAGACACCACGCCCTAGAAACACGGTGGGCCAGACACCACGCCCTAGAAACACGGTGGGCCAGACACCACGCTCTAGAAACACGGTGGGCCAGACACCACGCCCTAGAAACACGGTGGGCCAGACACCACGCCCTAGAAACACGGTGGGCCAGACACCACGCCCTAGAAACACGGTGGGCCAGACACCACGCCCTAGAAACACGGTGGGCCAGACACCACGCCCTAGAAACACGGTGGGCCAGACACCACGCCCTAGAAACACGGTGGGCCAGACACCACGCCCTAGAAACACGGTGGGCCAGACACCACGCCCTAGAAACACGGTGGGCCAGACACCACGCTCTAGAAACACGGTGGACCAGACACCACGCTCTAGAAACACGGTGGGCCAGACACCACGCTCTAGAAACACGGTGGGCCAGACACCACGCTCTAGAAACACGGTGGGCCAGACACCACGCTCTAGAAACACGGTGGGCCAGACACCACGCTCTAGAAACACGGTGGGCCAGACACCACGCTCTAGAAACACGGTGGGCCAGACACCACGCTCTAGAAACACGGTGGGCCAGACACCACGCTCTAGAAACACGGTGGGCCAGACACCACGCTCTAGAAACACGGTGCGCCAGACACCACGCTCTAGAAACACGGTGGGCCAGACACCACGCTCTAGAAACACGGTGCGCCAGACACCACGCTCTAGAAACACGGTGGGCCAGACACCACGCTCTAGAAACACGGTGCGCCAGACACCACACCCTAGAAACACGGTGGGCCAGACAACACGCTCTAGAAACACGGTGGGCCAGACACCACGCTCTAGAAACACGGTGCGCCAGACACCACGCTCTCGAAACATGGTGCCGCTTTTGAAACACTGTGTCGCCCTAGAAACACGGTGCGCCAGACACCACGCCCTAGAAACACGGTGGCTAGACACCACGCTCTAGAGACAGAGTTTGGAGAAATGGAAATGTCTGTACTTGGCACTTGTGGAAATGGAAAAAGGTGGTTCGATGAGAAAGCAGTGGAAAGCTGGCATCCTCACCGATTGATTTAAACATATTGTTGAATTACAGCATGCTATAGCTACCTAGCTGTTTGTGTGTATATGAGATCCATTTGAATTGCTATGTTGTAGATTAATGGAGTATTCCCTGATTATAACAGTTGACGTTCTGTCTCTTCCCCCAGGTGTAGAGCTGTTGTGTTAGCCCGTCTGTCCAACCAACCGCTCCACCAGGTGTATCAGACCGCTGGGAATGACTGCACCTTCACAACCTCACCAGGAGTGGGCCCTGGAGGACGACGCCCACATCAATCACACAGCCAGGAGCTAGGAGCACATTTCTTCCTTTTAGCTAGGATAGCCTTTCTTACTTTAGCTAGGAGCACCTTCCTTCCTTTAGCTAGGAGCACCTTCCTTCCTTTAGCTAGGAGCACCTTCCTTCCTTAGTTAGCTGGTGTGAGTCCAGTCCTAGGTTTAGATGCAGCTTTGATGCTGGTGGTGATTTAGAGAGAGAGAGAGAGAGAGAGAGACTCACAGAAGAGGATGGCTCATCAGTTCACCTGATCTCTACCCTCACTGTTGCTAACTTGATTAGTAGTTATCAGCCGTAGAGTATATTCACACTCACACATTCAGTACTAGTCCTACACTGTGTGGTGACTTGGCTCCCTCCACCTCTCCATTCCCCTCCACGCCCCCTGCCGGTCTGGTGGATGTTTTGGCAGCTCTGAGGACTGCATGGCAGTGGCGTAATCGTGGAGAGGCCAGGGTACCACAAACTTATGGACTTTGACAAGAGAGGAGGAGGAAAGGGAGAGGCAGAGGAAGGGAAGAGGATGTCAAAGACGGGAGGGAGCCGGTCGGGGCACGGCAGTCGCAGCTCGGGGAGCAACTCCGGGGTGCTCATGGTGGGCCCTAACTTCCGGGTCGGGAAGAAGATCGGCTGTGGGAACTTTGGAGAGCTTCGCCTGGGGAAGAACCTGTACACTAATGAATATGTGGCCATCAAACTGGTGAGTGGACCTAATGCTATAACATATTATATGAACATGGAGGTTGAACCTTGGGACTGTTCTCTCTGCTGCCGCACGGCAAGTGGTCCCGGAGCGCCAAGTCTAGGACCAAGCCATAAGACTCCTAAACATATAAACAAATGGGTACCCAGACTATTTGCATTGCCCCCCATCCCTTATTTTATGCCCAGCTACTCTATGCATAGCCACGTTAATAACTCTACCTACATGTACATAATTACCTCGACACCGGTACCCCCCGCACATTGACACATTGACTGTATAGCCCCGCTATTGTTATTTACTGCTGCTCTTTAATCATTTGTTTTTCATATCTCTTACTTTTTAGGGGGGATTTTCTTAAAACGGAATTGTTGGTTAAGGGCTTGTAAGTAAGCATTTCACAGTAAGGTCTACACCTGTTGTATTTGGTGCATGTGACAAATAAAATTGGATTTGAAGTAGCTAGCAAGCTAGCCAACCTTAGCCTGTTAGCTTGGGTGCTTGACTGCCATTGTGAGGCCAGAATGCTCGGATCAACCCTAGTCCTCGGCCAGAGTCCAGTGTGCGCTCTGAACTCTGAGAGGGAAACGATTTGGATTTAGACTATACCTTAGTTATATTATATAAACATGAGGTTGAACCATACAGTGCATTTGGAAAGTATTCCGACCCTTGACTTTTTAAAACATTTTGTTATGTTACAGGCTTATTCAAAATTTTATGAAATTATTTTTTCCCCTCAATCTACAGTGGGTTGTGAAAGTATTCATCCCCTTGGCATTTTTCCTATTTTGTTACCTTACAACCTGGAATTAAATTAGATTTTTTTTGGGGGGGGGGTGTATCATTTGATTCACACAATATGCTTACCACTTTGAAGTTTTATTGGGAAACAAACAAGAAATAAAACAAAAAAATTGAAAACTTGAGTGCGTATAACATTCATCCCCCCCAAAGTCAATACTTTGTAGAGCCACCTTTTGCAGCAATTACAGCTGTAAGTCTCTTGGGGTATGTCTCTATAAGCTTGGCACATCCAGCCATTGGGATTTTTGCCCATTCTTCAAGGCAAAACTGCTCCAGCTCCTTCAAGTTGGATGGGTTCTGCTGGTGTACAGCAATCTTTAAGTCATACCACAGATTCTCAATTGGATTGAGATCTGGGCTTTGATTATGTCTTTCCAAGACATTTAAATGTTTCCCCTTAAACCACTTGAGTGTTGCTTTAGCAGTATGCTTAGGGTCATTGTCCTGCTGGAAGGTGAACCTCTGTCCCAGTCTCAAATCTCTGGAACACTGAAACAGGTTTCCCTCAAGAATTTCCCAGTATTTAGCACCATCCATCATTCCTTCAATTCTGACCAGTTTCCCAGTCCCTGCCGATGGAAAAACATTCCCACAGCATGATGGTGTTGATGGTGGGATGGTTTTCTCGGGGTGATGAGAGGTGTTTGGTTTGTGACAGACATTGCGTTTTCCTTGATTGCCAAAAAGCTCCATTTTAGTCTCATCTGACCAGAGTACCTTCCATGTTTGGGGAGTCTCTCACGTGCTTATTTATTTCTGGTCACTCTTCCGTAAAGCCCAGCTCTGTGTAGTGTACGGCTTAAAGTGGTTCTATGGACAGATATTCCAATCTCCGCTGTGGAGCTTTTGCAGCTCCTTCAGGGTTATCTTTGCTCTCTTTGTTGCCTCTCTGATTAATGCCCTCCTTGCCTCATCTGTGAGTTTTGGTGGGTGGCCTTCACTTGGCAGGTTTGTTGTGGTGCCATATTCTTTCCATTTTTTAATAATATATTTAATGGTGCTCCGTGGGATGTTCAAAGTTTCAGTTATTTTTTTATAACCCAACCCTGATCTGGACTTCTCCACAACTTTGTCCCTGACCTGTTTGGAGAGCTCCTTGGTCTTCATGGCGCTTCTTGCTTGGTGGTGCCTCTTGCTTAGTGGTGTTGCAGACTCTGGGGCCTTTCAGAACAGGTGTATATATACTGAGATCATGTGACCACTTTTCTGGGTTTTTTAAAAATAATTTTTTGAAACAAGTAATTTTTTTCATTTCACTTCACCAATTTGGGCTGTTTTGTGTATGTCCATCACATGAAATCCAAATTCCAAGGTTGTAATGCAACAAAGTAGGAAAAACACCAAGGGGGATGAATACTTTTGCAAGGCACTGTACTCACAATACCCCATAATGACAAAGCAAAAACAGGTTTTTAGAAATGCTTGCAAATTTGTAAAAAAAAAGGTTTTAAAGGAAATATCACATTTACATAAGTATTCAGACCTAAGGGGAGCTTTGAGTTGGTCAGTAGCCTACAGAGTGGTGGAAGTAGAGTACCATCCTCTAGCCAGTACCATCCTCAAATCAGTACCAGTAAAGTACCATCCTCTAGCCAGTACCATCCTCTAGCCAGTACCATCCTCTAGTCAGTACCATCCTCTAGTCAGTACCAGTAAAGTACCATCCTCTAGCCAGTACCATCCTCTAGTCAGTACCATCCTCTAGTCAGTACCAGTAGAGTACCATCCTCTGTTCAGTACCATCCTCTGTTCAGTACCATCCTCTAGTCAGTACCATCCTCTAGTCAGTACCATCCTCTAGTCAGTACCAGTAGAGTACCATCCTCTAGTCAGTACCAGTAGAGTACCATCCTCTAGTCAGTACCAGTAGAGTACCATTCTCTAGTCAGTACCATCCTCTAGTCAGTACCATCCTCTAGTCAGTACCAGTAAAGTACCATCCTCTAGTCAGTACCATCCTCTAGTCAGTACCATCCTCTAGTCAGTACCATCCTCTAGTCAGTACCAGTAGAGTACCATCCTCTAGTCAGTACCATCCTCTAGTCAGTACCATCCTCTAGTCAGTACCATCCTCTAGTCAGTACCATCCTCTAGTCAGTACCAGTAGAGTACCATCCTCTAGTCAGTACCATCCTCTAGTCAGTACCATCCTCTAGTCAGTACCATCCTCTAGTCAGTACCATCCTCTAGTCAGTACCATCCTCTAGTCAGTACCATCCTAACCAACAGTCAGTACCATCCTCTAGATCTGAATCAGTACCATCCTCTAGTCAGTACCATAAACTACTAGTCAGTACCGTTAGGATCGTAGACCATGAAACATGAAACATGTCAAATGCTTACTTACAATTCCTTAACCAACAATGCGGTAAAAAAAAGTTTATTCTGTGCTTTCAGTTACAGATATTTTTTATAGATGTGATCTGACAAAAGTTTGTATCTGCAAAGGACTTTAACTAAACTAGCTGAAAAGGTCAATGCAACTAAAGGACATAAACCGTTAGGATAGTTGAAAAGCGTCAATGCAATGAAACATGAAACATAAACGTTCAAATAGATCTTTAAACGTACAAACTCTGTTACGACTATGAATGGACATTTACATGTTCAATTCTTACTTTACGTCTCCCTTTACTCGGTTACAGATATTTTTTATAGATGCCACATTACTGACAAAAGTTTGTATCTGCAAAGGACATAAACCGAACGTAGCTAGTTGAAATTAGCTAGTCAATCAAGCAACTAAAGGACATAAACCGAACGTAGCTAGTTGAAATTAGCTCGTCAATCAAGCAACTAAAGGACATAAACCGAACGTAGCTAGTTGAAATTAGCTCGTCAATCAAGCAACTAAAGGACATAAACCGAAGGTAGCTAGTTGAAATTAGCTCGTCAATCAAGCAACTAAAGGACATAAACCGAATGTAGCTAGTTGAAATTAGCTCGTCAATCAAGCAACTAAAGGACATAAACCGAACGTAGCTAGTTGAAATTAGCTCGTCAATCAAGCAACTAAAGGACATAAACCGAAGGTAGCTAGTTGAAATTAGCTCGTCAATCAAGCAACTAAAGGACATAAACCGAAGGTAGCTAGTTGAAATTAGCTCGTCAATCAAGCAACTAAAGGACATAAACCGAACGTAGCTAGTTGAAATTAGCTCGTCAATCAAGCAACTAAAGGACATAAACCGAACGTAGCTAGTTGAAATTAGCTCGTCAATCAAGCAACTAAAGGACATAAACCGAAGGTAGCTAGTTGAAATTAGCTCGTCAATCAAGCAACTAAAGGACATAAACCGAATGTAGCTAGTTGAAATTAGCTCGTCAATCAAGCAACTAAAGGACATAAACCGAACGTAGCTAGTTGAAATTAGCTCGTCAATCAAGCAACTAAAGGACATAAACCGAAGGTAGCTAGTTGAAATTAGCTCGTCAATCAAGCAACTAAAGGACATAAACCGAAGGTAGCTAGTTGAAATTAGCTCGTCAATCAAGCAACTAAAGGACATAAACCGAACGTAGCTAGTTGAAATTAGCTCGTCAATCAAGCAACTAAAGGACATAAACCGAACGTAGCTAGTTGAAATTAGCTCGTCAATCAAGCAACTCCAGCCCAGACGTTGGAGTTGCTTTGCAGGTTCTGGTTTCTTTTTCAAAAAAGAAGTCGAGAGCTTGTTTTCGACCTGCATTCAATAACGACGTTATACCAGTAGATGGCGTAGTAAAGGCTTGGGCCTTCAGCAAATGACTCATGTGAGAGTGATGAAGACCCAGAAGAGCCTTGTCAAGAATAACCGCCTGAGCTGCAAAAGAGAAGTAAATCTGATTTAAGCTAGGCTTATTATCTAAATATGCCATCCTGTTGTGTGTCATTTAATTGCATCGTTTATTTTTATAGCCGCGTGGGGCTAATGTGGTGATCATGTCATCAAATGAATCACACTTTTCCCAGTATTTGGGACTGTAGGCCTTATATTAGTCATTATGACTGGTGTATTTGTGAATTCTACTCTGTGTGTAGGCTTGTTGCAGCCATTTGCGATGCTCAACCCTGTCACATATTAGGATACAGTTGAAGTCTGAAGTTTACATACACCTTGGCCAAATACATTTAAACTCAGTTTTGCACAATTCCTGACATTTAGTCCTAGTAATAATTCCCTGTCTTAGGTCAGTTAGGATCACCACTTTATTTTAAGAATGTGAAATGTCAGAATAATAGTAGACAGAATTATTTATTTCAGCTTTTATTTCTTTCATCACATTCACAGTGGGTCAGAAGTTTACATATACTCAATTAGTATTGGGTATATTGCCTTTAAACTGTTTAACTTGGGTCAAATGTTTCGGGTAGCCTTCCACATGCTTCCCACAATAAGTTGGGTGAATTTTGGCCCATTCCTCCTGACAGAGCTGGTGTAACTGAGTCAGGTTTGTAGGCCTCCTTGCTCGCACACGCTTTTTCAGTTCTGCCCACAAATATTCTATAGGGTTGAGGTCAGGGCTTTGTGATGGCCACTCCAATACCTTGACTTTGTTGTCCTTAAGCCATTTTGCCACAACTTTGGAAGTATGTTTGGGGTCATTGTCCATTTGTAAGACCCATTTGCGACCAAGCTTTAACTTCCTGACTGATGTCTTGAGATGTTGCTTCAATATATCCACATAATTTTCCAGTCTCATGATGCCATCTATTTTGTGAAGTGCACCAGTCCCTCCTGCAGTAAAGCACCCCCACAACATGATACTGCCACCCCCGTGCTTCATGGTTGGATGGTGTTCTTTGGATTGCAAGCATCCCCCTTTCTCCTCCAAACATAACGATGGTCATTATGGCCAAACAGTTCTATTTTTGTTTCATCAGACCAGAGGACATTTCTCCAAAAAGTACGATCTTTGTCCCCATTTGCAGTTGCAAACTGTAGTCTTGCTTTTTTATGGCAGTTTTGGAGCAGTGGCTTCATCCTTGCTGAGTGGCCTTTCAGGTTATGTCGATATAGGACTCGTTTTACTGTGGATATAGATACTTTTGTACCTGTTTCCTCCAGCATCTTCACAAGGTCCTTTGCTGTTGTTCTGGGATTGACTTGCACATTTACTGGTTATGATTCATTATTCCTGGTAGATATTAGAGGTCGACCGATTATGATTTTTCAACGCCGATACCGATTATTGGCCAACCAAAACCAATTTTTAATTTTTAAATTTGTAATAATGACAATTACAACAATACTGAATGAACACATTTATTTTACCTTAATATTACACATCAATAATATACATTTAGCCTAAAATAAATAATGAAACATGTTCAATTTGGTTTAAATAATGCAAAAACAAAGTTTCAGTTCCTTGTTCAGAACATGAGAACATATGAAAGCTGTTGGTTCCTTTTAACATGAGTCTTCAATATTCCCTTGTAAGAAGTTGTAGTTATTATAGGAATTATAGGACTATTTCTCTCTATACCATTTGTATTTCATATACCTTTGACTATTGGATGTTCTTATAGGCACTTTAGTACTGCCAGTGTAACAGTATAGCTTCCGTCCCTCTCCTCGCCCCTACCTGGGCTCGAACCAGGAACACATCAACAACAGCCATCCTCGAAGCAGCGTTACCCATCGCTCCACAAAAGCCTCGGCCCTTGCAGAGCAAGGGGAACAACTACTCCAAGTCTCAGAGCAAGTGACGTCACCGATTGAAACGCTATTAGCGTGCACCTCGCTAACTAGCTAGCCATTTCACATCGGTTACACCAGCCTAATCTCGGGAGTTGATAGGCTTGAAGTCATAAACAGCTCAATGCTTGAAGCACAGCGAAGAGCTGCTGTCAAGCGCATGAAAGTGCTGTTTGAATGAATGTTTACGAGCCTGCTGCTGCCTACCACCGCTCAGTCAGACTGCTCTATCAAATATCAAATCGTAGACTTAATTATAACATAATAACACACAGAAATACGAGCCTTAGGTCATTTTGGTCAAATCCGGAAACTATCCTTTTAGAAAACAAAATGTTTATTCTTTCAGTGAAATACGGAACCGTTCCGTATTTTATCTAACGGGTGGCATCCCTAAGTCTAAATATTGTTGTTACATTATACAACCTTCAATGTTATGACATAATTATGTACAATTCTGACAAATTAATTACTGTCTTTGTTTGGAAGAAATGGTCTTCACACAGTTCACAACGAGCCAGGAGGCCCAAACTGCTGCATATACCCTGACTGCTTGCACAGTACGCAAGAGAAGTGACACAATTTCCCTAGTTAAAATAAAATAATGTTAACAGGCAATATTAACTAAATATGCAGGTTTAAGAATATATACTTGTGTATTGATTTTAAGAAAGGCATAGATGTTTATGGTTTGGTGCAATGACAGTGCTAAATCATCACCCGTTTGGCGAAGTCGAAGTAGGCTGTGATTCGATGGTAAATTAACAGGCACCGCATTGATTATGTGCAACGCAGGACACGCTAGATAAATTAGTAATATCATCAACCATGTGTAGTTAACTCGTGATTATGTGAAGATTTTTAGTTTTTTATAAGTTTAATGCTTACCTTGGCTTCTTGCTGCCCTTGCGTAACAGGTAGTCAGCCTGCCACGCAGGCTCCCCGTGGAGTGCAATGTAAGGCAGGTGGTTAGAGCGTTGGACTAGCTGCCCTTGCGTAACAGGTAGTCAGCCTGCCACGCAGTCTCCTCGTGGAGTGCAATGTAAGGCAGGTGGTTGGAGTGTTGGACTAGTAGCCAGAAGGTTGCAAAAACTAATCATCGAGCTGACAAGGTACAAATCTGTCCTTCTGCCCCTGAACAAGGCAGTTAACCCACTGTTCCTAGGCAGTCATTGAAAATAAGAATGTGTTCTTAACTGACTTGCCTAGTTAAATAAAGATTAAATAAAGAAAATGGCCAAATCGGTGTCCAAAAATACCAATTCCCAATTGTTATGAAAACTTGAAACCGGCCCTAATTTATCGGTCATTCCGATTCATCGGTCGACCTCTAGAGCTGTTGTAGTCCTGCAGCATGTAAGTAGTCCTAAAGCTGTTGTAGTCCTGCAGCATGTAAGTAGTCCTAAAGCTGTTGTAGTACTGCAGCATGTATGTAGTCCTAAAGCTGTTGTAGTCCTAAAGCTGTTGTAGTACTGCAGCATGTATGTAGTCCTAAAGCTGTTGTAGTACTGCAGCATGTATGTAGATCTAAAGCTGTTGTAGTACTGCAGCATGTATGTAGTCCTAAAGCTGTTGTAGTACTGCAGCATGTATGTAGTCCTAAAGCTGTTGTAGTCCTAAAGCTGTTGTAGTCCTAAAGCTGTTGTAGTTCTAAAGCTGTTGTAGTACTGCAGCATGTATGTAGTCCTAAAGCTGTTGTAGTCCTGCAGCATGTATGTAGTCCTAAAGCTGTTGTAGTACTGCAGCATGTATGTAATCCTAAAGCTGTTGTATTCCTGCAGCATGTATGTAGTTCTAAAGCTGTTGTATTCCTGCAGCATATATGTAGTTCTAAAGCTGTTGTAGTTCTAAAGCTGTTGTAGTACTGCAGCATGTATGTAGTTCTAAAGCTGTTGTAGTTCTAAAGCTGTTGTCATCCTAAAGCCGTTGTAGTTCTAAAGCTGTTGTAGTACTGCAGCATGTATGTAGTCCTAAAGCTGTTGTAGTTCTAAAGCTGTTGTAGTCCTAAAGCCGGTGTAGTTCTAAAGCTGTTGTAGTACTGCAGCATGTATGTAGTTCTAAAGCCGTTGTAGTTCTAAAGCTGTTGTAGTCCTGCAGTATGTATGTAGATCTAAAGCTGTTGTAGTACTGCAGCATGTATGTAGTTCTAAAGCTGTTGTAGTCCTGGAGCATGTATGTAGTCCTAAAGCTGTTGTAGTCCTGCAGCATGTATGTAGTTCTAAAGCTGTTGTAGTCCTAAAGCTGTTGTAGTCCTGCAGCATGTATGTAGTCCTAAAGCTGTTGTAGTTCTAAAGCTGTTGTAGTCCTGCAGCATGTATGTAGTCCTAAAGCTGTTGTAGTCCTGCAGCATGTATGTAGTTCTAAAGCTGTTGTAAGGTTAGTTGTTCAGAACATCATGTGGGTTTAAATGCAATCTGTTTCTGTTTGGCTTGTTGGTTTGGTTTTACACACACTTGCTCAGAAAGCCCTCTCGTCTGTGGTTTGCTTGCGCACTGAGTGTCATGAATGACTCAACCCCCTGTGGTCCTGAACCCCACCACCCGTGCTTAGTCGGGGACACACGTTCACCCACCAACTGAGTTATTGGGATTGATTGATTCACAGTCTCTTTCCTATGATGAGGTTATGAGCTATCCCCATTGTTTGACCTCGAACCGTCATCATGTTTGACCTCTAACCCTCATCATGTTTGACCTCTAACCCTCATCATTTGACCTCTAACCCTCATCATGTTTCACCACTAACCCTCATGTTGTTTGACCTCTAACCCTCATGGTGTTTGACCTCTAACCCTCATCATTTTACCTCTAACTCTCATGGTGTTTATCTCATTTCCAGGAGGCCATCAAGTCCCGGGCCCCACAGCTCCACCTGGAGTACAGGTTCTATAAACAGCTGGGGAGTTCAGGTGAGAAACATCACAGAATTATATTGATTCTCTGTGGTCATGAACACCAATGTCATGGAAGTTTATTATCAGGAAAACTGTTAAATTTAGTATTGAATCCACCAATATAATGGATGTTTATTATTAGGGAAACAATTAAATATATCTTCAACTAACCTGTACCCCCCGGGGCACATTGACTCGGTACTGATATCCCCTGTATATTGTCTCCACATTGACTCGGTACTGATATCCCCTGTATATTGTCTCCACATTGACTCGGTACTGATATCCCCTGTATATTGTCTCCACATTGACTCGGTACTGATATCCCCTGTATATTGTCTCCACATTGACTCGGTACTGATATCCCCTGTATATTGTCTCCACATTGACTCGGTACTGATATCCCCTGTATATTGTCTCCACATTGACTTGGTACTGATATCCCCTGTATATTGTCTCCACATTGACTCGGTACTGATATCCCCTGTATATTGTCTCCACATTGACAGTGTGTGTGTGGCAGGCTTACAGTGATGTCAAAAAACAACATTTGAGAGTGTGCTGACCCTGGTGCTAGAGGGGGTACAGCTGACCCTGGTGCTAGAGGGGGTACAGCTGACCCTGGTGCTAGAGGGGGTACAGCTGACCCTGGTGCTAGAGGGGGTACAGCTGACCCTGGTGCTAGAGGGGGTACAGCTGACCCTGGTGCTAGAGGGGGTACAGCTGACCCTGGTGCTAGAGGGGGTACAGCTGACCGTGGTGCTAGAGGGGGTACAGCTGACCGTGGTGCTAGAGGGGGTACAGCTGACCGTGGTGCTAGAGGGGGTACAGCTGACCCTGGTGCTAGAGGGGGTACAGCTGACCGTGGTGCTAGAGGGGGTACAGCTGACCGTGGTGCTAGAGGGGGTACAGCTGACCCGTGGTGCTAGAGGGGTACAGCTGACCCTGGTGCTAGAGGGGGTACAGCTGACCCTGGTGCTAGAGGGGGTACAGCTGACCCTGGTGCTAGAGGGGGTACAGCTGACCCTGGTGCTAGAGGGGGTACAGCTGACCCTGGTGCTAGAGGGGGTACAGCTGGAGGTTGAATGTTTGAAGGGGTACGGGAATATAACCAGTCTGGGAACCACTGATCTAGGACCCAAAGGGCTTCTTAACAGCTTCTATCCTCAAGCCATGAGACTCTTGAACACTTAATCAAATGGCTACCTGGACTATTTGCATTGTACCCACCATATCCTCCATTTTGACGCTGCTGCTACTCTGTTTATTATCCATACATACATCCAGTCACCTCTATCTACATGTACATATTACCTCAACTACCTCCACTAACCGGTGCCCCAGCACATTGACTCTGTACCGGTGCCCCAGCACATTGACTCTGTACCGGTGCCCCAGCACATTGACTCTGCACCGGTGCCCCAGCACATTGACCCTGCACCGGTGCCCCAGCACATTGACCCTGTACCGGTGCCCCAGCACATTGACTCTGTACCGGTGCCCCAGCACATTGACTCTGTACCGGTGCCCCAGCACATTGACTCTGTACCGGTGCCCCCTTGTTTATAGTGTCGCTATTGTTATTTTACTGCTGCTCTTTACTTGTTATATTTCAATATGATTTTTTTATTGTTTTTCTTAAAACTGCATTGTTGATTAAGGGCTTGTAAATAACATTTGATTTGATATTGATATAACAGGCTGAGGCACAGTCACCAGGTGCTCTCCACTATAACAGGCTGAGCTAGTCACCAGGTGCTCTCCACTATAACAGGCTGAGCTAGTCACCAGGTGCTCTCCACTATAACAGGCTGAGCTAGTCACCATTCACCAGGTGCTCTCCACTATAACAGGCTGAGCTAGTCACCAGTCACCAGGTGCTCTCCACTATAACAGGCTGAGCTAGTCACCAGGTGCTCTCCACTATAACAGGCTGAGGCACAGTCACCAGGTGCTCTCCACTATAGCAGGCTGAGCTAGTCACCAGGTGCTCTCCACTATAACAGGCTGAGCTAGTCACCAGTCACCAGGTGCTCCACTATAACAGGCTGAGCTAGTCACCAGGTGCTCTCCACTATAACAGGCTGAGCTAGTCACCAGTCACCAGGTGCTCTCCACTATAACAGGCTGAGCTAGTCACCAGTCACCAGGTGCTCTCCACTATAACAGGCTGAGCTAGTCACCAGGTGCTCTCCACTATAACAGGCTGAGCTAGTCACCAGGTGCTCTCCACTATAACAGGCTGAGCTAGTCACCAGGTGCTCTCCACTATAACAGGCTGAGCTAGTCACCAGGTGCTCTCCACTATAACAGGCTGAGCTAGTCACCAGGTGCTCTCCACTATAACAGGCTGAGCTAGTCACCAGTCACCAGGTGCTCTCCACTATAACAGGCTGAGCTAGTCACCAGTCACCAGGTGCTCTCCACTATAACAGGCTGAGGTACAGTCACCAGGTGCTCTCCACTATAACAGGCTGAGCTAGTCACCAGTCACCAGGTGCTCTCCACTATAACAGGCTGAGCTAGTCACCAGGTGCTCTCCACTATAACAGGCTGAGCTAGTCACCAGGTGCTCTCCACTATAACAGGCTGAGCTAGTCACCAGTCACCAGGTGCTCTCCACTATAACAGGCTGAGCTAGTCACCAGTCACCAGGTGCTCTCCACTATAAGAGGCTGAGCTAGTCACCAGGTGCTCTCCACTATAACAGGCTGAGCTAGTCACCAGTTACCAGGTGCTCTCCACTATAACAGGCTGAGCTAGTCACCAGGTGCTCTCCACTATAACAGGCTGAGCTAGTCACCAGGTGCTCTCCACTATAGCAGGCTGAGCCAGTCACCAGGTGCTCTCCACTATAACAGGCTGAGCTAGTCACCAGTCACCAGGTGCTCTCCACTATAACAGGCTGAGCTAGTCACCAGTCACCAGGTGCTCTCCACTATAACAGGCTGAGCTAGTCACCAGGTGCTCTCCACTATAACAGGCTGAGCTAGTCACCAGGTGCTCTCCACTATAACAGGCTGAGGTACAGTCACCAGGTGCTCTCCACTATAACAGGCTGAGCTAGTCACCAGTCACCAGGTGCTCTCCACTGTAACAGGCTGAGCTAGTCACCAGTCACCAGGTGCTCTCCACTATAACAGGCTGAGCTAGTCACCAGTCACCAGGTGCTCTCCACTATAACAGGCTGAGCTAGTCACCAGTCACCAAGTGCTCTCCACTATAACAGTTTTTCTGATATTAAACTTCCATTACATTGGTGGATTCAAATCAATTCAAATTTTGTCACATGCGCCGAAATGCTGACTTTACATACCTGTGGATGTATTTCAAGGCCTACCTTCAAACTCATTGCCTCTTTGCTTGACATCATGAGAAAATCAAAAGAAATCAGCCGTCATACCGCTCAGGTAGGAGACACGTTCTGTCTCCTAGAGATTAATGTACTTTGGTGCGAAAAGTGCCAATCAATCCCAGAACAACAGCAAAGGACCTTGTGAAGATGCTGGAGGAAACAGGTACAAAAGCATCTATATCCACAGTAAAACAAGTCCTATATCGACATAATCTGAAAGGCCGCTCAGCAAGGAAGAAGCCACTGCTCCAAAACCACCGTAAAAAAAGCCAGACTACGGTTTGCAACTGCACATGGGGACAAAGATCATACTTTTTGGAGAAATGTCCTCTGGTCTGATGAAACAAAAATATAACTGTTGGACCATAATGACCATTGTTATGTTTGGAGGAGAAAGGGGGATGCTTGCAAGCCAAAGAACACCATCCCAGCCGTGCACGGGGGTGGCAGCATCATGTTATGGGGGTGCTTTGCTGCAGGAGGGACTGGTGCACTTCACAAAATAGATGGCATCATGAGGGAGGGAAATTATGTGGATAGATTGAAGCAACATCTCAAGACATCAGTCAGGAAGTTAAAGCTTGGTCGCAAATGGGTCTTCCAAATGGACAATGACCCCAACGATACTTCCAAAGTTGTGGGGAAATGGCTTAAGGACAACAAAGCCAAGGTATTGGAGTGGCCATCACAAAGCCCTGACCTCAATCCTATAGAACATTTGTGGGCAGAACTGAAAAAGTGTGTGCGAGCAAGGAGGCTTACAAACCTGACTCAGTTACACCAGCTCTGTCAGGAGGAATGGGCCAAAATTCACCCAACTTATTGTGGGAAGCTTGTGGAAGGCTACCCGAAACATGTGACCCAAGTTAAACAGTTTAAAGGCAATACTACCAAATACTAATTGAGTGTATGTAAACTTCTGACCCACTGGGAATATGATGAAATAAATAAAAGCTGAAATAAATCATTCTCTCTACTGTTATTCTGACATTTCACGTTCTTAAAATAAAGTGGTGATTCTAACTGACCTAAGACACGAGGCTACTCAGGCAAGAGGGGGGGGGGGCTCATCCAAATGTATAGCCCCGTTGGCACCAAGAGGACTGGTGTTGGCTTTAAAGTGCAATAGCAGTCTATTGACCTAATGAAATGAGACCAGCACTCACTTGATTCTAAGTTGCAATTGAAGCTTTGTTTTACTGTTTAAAAAAAAAAAAATTAAACAATGTCTTATTGTAATCACACACTGTTGTTTTTCTTGCATCTTCAGTGTGTTTGTGAAACCATTCACTTTGTCTTTGCAGAGGGCGTCCCCCAGGTATTCTACTTCGGGCCCTGTGGGAAGTATAATGCCATGGTTCTGGAGCTGCTGGGACCCAGTCTGGAAGACCTGTTTGATCTGTGTGACAGAACCTTCTCCCTCAAGACCGTCCTCATGATCGCTATTCAGCTGGTAGGAAACTCTCACTGTGAGAGGTCTCCTCTCTCTCTCTCTCTCTCTCTCTTCTCTCTCTCTCTCAGATCTCTCACTCTCTCTCGGTGCCTCTCTCTCTCTCTCTCGGGGTGTCTCTCAGTGTTCTCTCTCTGATCCATGTTTCTCTCTCTCTCTCTCTCTCTCTCTCTCTCTCTCTCTCTCTCTCTCTCTCTCTCTCTCTCTCTCTCTCTCTCTCTCTCTCTCTCTCTCTCACGCTAATCTCTCTCTCACCATTCAGCTGGTACAAATGCACACTCTTTATTTCACTTTGTAGTGGTAATTATTAGAGGTGTAAAGATTAAGATTGTGTTCGGGCGCCAGGCAGGTATTAACCGAAAGGAGAAGAGTAGAATAGAGAGAGTACCACTACCAGACCCACACACATCAGCAGAAGAGACTAGAGTGTAGCCTGTTTACCAGATAGCCAGTGGAGAGAAAAGAGAATACACACCCTATAAAACCCACATCACAGCACAGGGGTAACCCCACCCAGAATACCTCATCAGCACAGTAGTAATCCCACCCAGAATACCTCAGCAGCACAGGGGTAACCCGACCCAGAATACCTCAGCAGCACAGGGGTAACCCCACCCAGAATACCTCATCAGCACAGTAGTAATCCCACCCAGAATACCTCAGCAGCACAGGGGTAACCCGACCCAGAATACCTCAGCAGCACAGGGGTAACCCCACCCAGAATACCTCAGCAGCACAGGGGTAACCCTACCCAGAATACCTCATCAGCACAGGGGTAACCCCACCCAGAATACCTCAGCAGCACAGGGGTAACCCCACCCAGAATACCTCATCAGCACAGGGGTAACCCCACCCAGAATACCTCAGCAGCACAGGGGTAACCCCACCCAGAATACCTCATCAGCACAGGGGTAACCCCACCCAGAATACCTCATCAGCACAGGGGTAACCCCACCCAGAATACCTCAGCAGCACAGGGGTAACCCCACCCAGAATACCTCAGCAGCACAGGGGTAACCCCACCCAGAATACCTCAGCAGCACAGGGTAACCCCACCCAGAATACCTCAGCAGCACAGGGGTAACCCCACCCAGAATACCTCAGCAGCACAGGGGTAACCCTACACAGAATACCTCAGCAGCACAGGGGTAACCCCACCCAGAATACCTCAGCAGCACAGGGGTAACCCACCCAGACTACCTCATCAGCACAGGGGTAACCCCACCCAGAATACCTCAGCAGCACAGGGGTAACCCCACCCAGAATACCTCAGCAGCACAGGGGTAACCCTACACAGAATACCTCAGCAGCACAGGGGTAACCCCACCCAGAATACCTCAGCAGCACAGGGGTAACCCTACACAGAATACCTCAGCAGCACAGGGGTAACCCACCCAGACTACCTCATCAGCACAGGGGTAACCCCACCCAGACTACCTCATCAGCACAGGGGTAACCCCACCAAGAATACCTCATCAGCACAGGGGTAACCCCACCCAGAATACCTCATCAGCACAGGGGTAACCCGACCCAGAATACCTCATCAGCACAGGGGTAACCCCACCCAGAATACCTCAGCAGCACAGGGTAACCCCACCTAGAATACCTCAGCAGCACAGGGGTAACCCCACCCAGAATACCTCAGCAGCACAGGGTAACCCCACCCAGAATACCTCAGCAGCACAGGGGTAACCCCACCCAGAATACCTCAGCAGCACAGGGGTAACCCTACACAGAATACCTCAGCAGCACAGGGTAACCCACCCAGAATACCTCAGCAGCACAGGGGTAACCCACCCAGACTACCTCATCAGCACAGGGGTAACCCACCCAGACTACCTCATCAGCACAGGGGTAACCCACCCAGAATACCTCATACAATAATAATAATAGTAGTAATAATAATAATAATAACAATAATGGCAGAGCAATTGAACAGCAACTTCATACAAGAAAGAACCCAGTCATCAACAGAGGATTTCATAGACACAGAGGGAATGTGGGGGGTGTTCATAGACACAGAG
Organism: Oncorhynchus gorbuscha; assembly: GCF_021184085.1. NCBI lineage: Eukaryota > Metazoa > Chordata > Actinopteri > Salmoniformes > Salmonidae > Oncorhynchus > Oncorhynchus gorbuscha. The sequence continues at coordinate 50,005,232 of NC_060194.1, read as the reverse complement.
GGAATGTGGGGGGTGTTCATAGACACAGAGGGAATGTGGGGGTGTTCATAGACACAGAGGGAATGTGGGGGTGTTCATGGACACAGAGGGAATGTGGGGGTGTTCATGGACACAGAGGGAATGTGGGGGTGTTCATGGACACAGAGGGAATGTGGGGGTGTTCATAGACACAGAGGGAATGTGGGAGGTGTTCAGAGGGAATGTGGGGGTGTTCATAGACACAGAGGGAATGTGGGAGGTGTTCAGAGGGAATGTGGGGGTGTTCATAGACACAGAGGGAATGTGGGAGGTGTTCAGAGGGAATGTGGGGGTGTTCATGGACACAGAGGGAATGTGGGGGTGTTCATAGACACAGAGGGAATGTGGGAGGTGTTCAGAGGGAATGTGGGAGGTGTTCAGAGGGAATGTCAGAGGGAATGGGGGTGTTCAGAGGGAATGTGAGGGGTGTTCATAGACACAGAGGGAATGTGGGGGTGTTCATAGACACAGAGGGAATGTGGGGGTGTTCAGAGGGAGGGAATGTGGGGGGTGTTCAGAGGGAATGTGGGGGGGTGTTCAGAGGGATGTGGGGGTGTTCAGAGGGAATGTGGGGGTGTTTAGACACAGAGGGAATGTGGGGGTGTTCATAGACACAGAGGGAATGTGGGGGTGTTCATAGACACAGAGGGAATGTGGGGGTGTTCATAGACACAGAGGGAATGTGGGGGTGTTCATAGACACAGAGGGAATGGGGGGTGTTTATAGACACAGAGGGAATGTGGGGGTGTTTATAGACACAGAGGGAATGTGGGGGGGTGTTTATAGACACAGAGGGAATGTGGGGGGTGTTCATAGACACAGAGGGAATGTGGGGGGTGTTCATAGACACAGAGGGAATGTGGGGGGTGTTCATAGACACAAAGGGAATGTGCAAGGCCTTAAAAATGTCCACAATCTTCTCGGCCACATGTCATTAGTACACCTCACCTCAATACAGTTCACATAACAATACACAACTTGCAAGCGACCTCCCTTTTAACTAAAATGTCCATCAAAAATCTTCTGGCAGGGAAATAATAGTCCAGCTCTAAATGAACTTCAATGGGAAGTGCTTTGGAAAAATAGTCTGTTGCAGGGTAAAGCACTGGAACGATAGAGGGTCTGTTGCAGGGTAAAGCCCTGGAACGATAGAGGGTCTGTTGCAGGGTAAAGCCCTGGAATGATAGAGGGTCTGTTGCAGGGTAAAGCACTGGAACGATAGAGGGTCTGTTGCAGGGTAAAGCCCTGGAACGATAGAGGGTCTGTTGCAGGGTAAAGCCCTGGAACGATAGAGGGTCTGTTGCAGGGTAAAGCCCTGGAACGATAGAGGGTCTGTTGCAGGGTAAAGCCCTGGAACGATAGAGGGTCTGTGCAGGGTAAAGCCCTGGAACGATAGAGGATCTGTTGCAGGGTAAAGCCCTGGAACGATAGAGGGTCTGTTGCAGGGTAAAGCCCTGGAACGATAGAGGGTCTGTTGCAGGGTAAAGCCCTGGAACGATAGAGGGTCTGTTGCAGGGTAAAGCACTGGAACGATAGAGGGTCTGTTGCAGGGTAAAGCCCTGGAACGATAGAGGGTCTGTTGCAGGGTAAAGCCCTGGAACGATAGAGGGTCTGTTGCAGGGTAAAGCCCTGGAACGATAGAGGGTCTGTGCAGGGTAAAGCCCTGGAACGATAGAGGGTCTGTTGCAGGGTAAAGCACTGGAACGATAGAGGGTCTGTTGCAGGGTAAAGCCCTGGAACGATAGAGGGTCTGTTGCAGGGTAAAGCCCTGGAACGATAGAGGGTCTGTTGCAGGGTAAAGCCCTGAAACGATAGAGGGTCTGTTGCAGGGTAAAGCCCTGGAACGATAGAGGGTCTGTTGCAGGGTAAAGCCCTGGAACGATAGAGGGTCTGTTGCACTGGAACGATAAGGGTCTGTTGCAGGGTAAAGCACTGGAACGATAGAGGGTCTGTTGCAGGGTAAAGCCCTGGAACGATAGAGGGTCTGTGCAGGGTAAAGCCCTGGAACGATAGAGGGTCTGTTGCAGGGTAAAGCACTGGAACGATAGAGGGTCTGTTGCAGGGTGAAGCACTGGAACGATAGAGGGTCTGTTGCAGGGTAAAGCCCTGGAACGATAGAGGGTCTGTTGCAGGGTAAAGCCCTGGAACGATAGAGGGTCTGTTGCAGGGTAAAGCCCTGGAACGATAGAGGGTCTGTTGCAGGGTAAAGCCCTGGAACGATAGAGGGTCTGTTGCAGGGTAAAGCCCTGGAACGATAGAGGGTCTGTTGCAGGGTAAAGCCCTGGAACGATAGAGGGTCTGTTGCAGGGTAAAGCCCTGGAACGATAGAGGGTCTGTTGCAGGGTAAAGCCCTGGAACGATAGAGGGTCTGTTGCAGGGTAAAGCCCTGGAACGATAGAGGGTCTGTTGCAGGGTAAAGCCCTGGAACGATAGAGGGTCTGTTGCAGGGTAAAGCACTGGAACGATAGAGGGTCTGTTGCAGGGTAAAGCCCTGGAACGATAGAGGGTCTGTTGCAGGGTAAAGCCCTGGAACGATAGAGGGTCTGTGCAGGGTAAAGCCCTGGAACGATAGAGGGTCTGTTGCAGGGTAAAGCCCTGGAACGATAGAGGGTCTGTGCAGGGTAAAGCCCTGGAACGATAGAGGATCTGTTGCAGGGTAAAGCCCTGGAACGATAGAGGGTCTGTTGCAGGGTAAAGCCCTGGAACGATAGAGGGTCTGTTGCAGGGTAAAGCCCTGGAACGATAGAGGGTCTGTTGCAGGGTAAAGCCCTGGAACGATAGAGGGTCTGTGCAGGGTAAAGCCCTGGAAGAAGAGAAAGAGAGAGAAAAAGAGAGATCTTAGCTGTGGTCTTCAGGCGTACCGGTGTACTGTCTGACCGTCTGATGGTTTGTTGGTTTGTATGTCAAAGCTTCGCAACAATGTTGCTACTAACCCATGCGATCCATAACCGGCACGGTCCCAAACGATAACAACCTCGACCTAGAGCGGTCACACCGATGATTGAATTAAATACTTTATAAACTACACATGCTGAAAATAAACCAAACTTCTGCAGCATAGCACACACAATCAAACTGTCGCGCCACCCCAAGAGCCCCTCCCCAAAGAGCTGAAAGAGCTGTCTTTATTTCCTCCTTCCGTACTGCTGATGCGCTCTTAAAGTGGCAGTGCACGGTGAAGGCTCTGTGCAGATTTTGCCACACTCCTCCCCCCATGAAAAAACAAAGCCTGTAGAAACAGAGAGGATGCAGGCTTTGACAGGTTCATGTTCCCGCTACACAAAACCAGGGAAGTCCTTATCAGAATCCTCCACGAAGAGGTCCTGCAGGTGTTGCTTTTGCCTGCGATCCAGCTCTTCTGCCGTAGGGTAGCAGGGCTTTAGGTCAACAACATGCACTGTCCGGACATCTTCCCCAGTGTCCTCCAAACAGACCAAGTAGTTCACTGGTCCCAACTGCTGCACTACACGGTATGGACCTTTCCATCTCGAAGCTAGCTTGGCAGTGAACTTCTTAGACGCCTTTGACAGATGATGTGAACGTACCCAGACACGAGACTGGGGTGGAAAACACACGTCTCGTCTATGTTTGTCATAGTTTCTCAGCTGTCGTTGTTTGGCTTTGGTTTTGCTGGCCTCCACTCTGGCTAGCAAGGTGTGGTGGTGTTGTAGGGTATCAAACGCTGGGCAGTCAGGTGAAACATTGGAACTTTGCAAGACTCTGTCCATCGGACCTTTTAGTGGTCTTCCCAGGTGGAGTTCGGCGGGAGTGACCCCAGAAGTCTCCTGCACGGCAGAGTTCAGTGCAAAGCGAAATTCAGGGAGATGCTGATCCCACCTTGTGTGCTGATCCCCCACGAATGAAGCAATCATCCCCTTCAGGGTTCGGTTTACCCTCTCGGTCAGGTTGGTCTGAGGATGATAGGCTGTGGTCAACTTGGCAATTACACCCCAGTAGGTACAGAGCTCTTTGTAGGTTCCTGATATGAACTGCGGACCTCGGTCAGAGAGGATTTGGTCTGGAATACCGAATCTGGTAAAGACCTCCCTTCGCAGAATTAGAGCAATGGCTGATGCAGTGGCTTTGCGGAGGGGGAACAACTCCACCCAATGTCTCTCTCTCTCTCTGTATCGGTGTCTCTCTCTCTCTCTCTCTCTCTCTCTCTCTGAATCGGTGTCTCTCTCTCTCTGAATCGGTGTCTCTCTCTCTCTCTCTCTCTCTCTCTGAATCGGTGTCTCTCTCTCTCTCTCTCTCTGAATCGGTGTCTCTCGTTCTGTCTCTGAATCGTTGTCTCTCGTTCTGTCTCTGAATCCGTGTCTCTCTCTCTCTCTCTGAATCCGTGTCTCTCTCTCTCTCTCTGAATCGGTGTCTCTCGTTCTGTCTCTGAATCGGTGTCTCTCTCTCTCTCTCTGAATCGGTGTCTCTCTCTCTCTCTCTCTCTCTCTCTCTCTGAATCCGTCTCTCTCTCTCTGAATCGGTCTCTCTCTCTCTCACTCTCTGAATCGGTGTCTCTCGTTCTCTCTCTGAATCAGTGTCTCTCGTTCTCTCTGAATCAGTGTCTCTCGTTCTCTCTCTGAATCAGTGTCTCTCGTTCTCTCTCTGAATCGGTCTCTCGTTCTCTCTCTGAATCGGTGTCTCTCTCTCTGAATCGGTCTCTCTCTCTCACTCTCTGAATCGGTGTCTCTCGTTCTCTCTCTGAATCGGTGTCTCTCTCTCTCTGAATCGGTGTCTCTCGTTCGGTCTCTGAATCGGTGTCTCTCGTTCTCTCTCTGAATCGGTGTCTCTCGTTCTCTCTCTGAATCGGTGTCTCTCGTTCTGTCTCTGAATCGGTGTCTCCCGTTCTGTCTCTGAATCGGTGTCTCTCGTTCTGTCTCTGAATCGGTCTTTCATTATCTGTCTCACTCTAATTGTTTTATATTTTTTACATTTAGTCAGGAAATGCAGCTCTGTCTCAGGTTCTGCTGTGGTGTAGTGGTTGTACAGCCTTTCCTCTACAGGGAGCCAGGTTCTGCTGTTGTTCAGTGGTTACACAGCCTTTCCTCTACAGGGAGCCAGGTTTTCCTGTGTCTACCCTTCTCAATGGCAAGGCTGTGCTCACTGAGCCTGTACTTTATCAAGGTTGTTCTAAGGTTTTGATCAGTAACCATGGTCAAATAGTTTGCCACGGTGTACTGTCGATTTAGGGCCAGATAGCACTGCATTTTCCCAATGAGCAATGTAGTTTAGTTTTGACTGTGTTGTAATTTGGTTTATTCTGATTGATTGGATGTTCTGGTCCTGTGGCTTCAGTGTGTTAGTAGAACAGGTTAGTGAACTCAGGACCAGGACCAGCTGGATGAGGGGACTGAGGCTTCAGTGTGTTAGTAGAACAGGTTAGAGAACTCAGCCCCAGGACCAGCTGGATGAGGGGACTGAGGCTTCAGTTAGTAGAACAGGTTAGTGAACTCAGCCCCAGGACCAGCTGGATGAGGGGACTGAGGCTTCAGTGTGTTAGTAGAACAGGTTAGTGAACTCAGCCCCAGGACCAGCTGGATGAGGGGACTGAGGCTTCAGTGTGTTAGTAGAACAGGTTAGTGAACTCAGCCCCAGGACTAGCTGGATGAGGGGACTGAGGCTTCAGTGTGTTAGTAGAACATGTTTGTGAACTCAGCCCCAGGACCAGCTGGATGAGGGGACTGAGGCTTCAATGTGTTAGTAGAACAGGTTAGTGAACTCAGGACCACCTGGATGAGGGGACTGAGGCTTCAGTGTGTTAGTAGAACAGGTTAGTGAACTCAGGACCAGCTGGATGAGGGGACTGAGGCTTCAGTGTGTTAGTAGAACAGGTTAGTGAACTCAGGACCAGGACCAGCTGGATGAGGGGACTGAGGCTTCGGTGTGTTAGTAGAACAGGTTAGTGAACTCAGCCCCAGGACTAGCTGGATGACGGGACTGAGGCTTCAGTTTTTTAGTAGAACAGGTTAGTGAACTCAGGACCAGCTGGATGAGGGGACTGAGGCTTCAGTGTGTTAGTAAAACAGGTTAGTGAACTCAGCCCCAGGACTAGCTGGATGAGGGGACTGAGGGGACTGAGGCTTCAGTGCGTTAGAACAGGTTAGTGAACTCAGGACCAGCTGGATGGGGGGACTGAGGCTTCAGTGTTTTAGTAGAACAGTTTAGTGAACTCAGGACCAGCTGGATGAGGGGACTGAGGCTTCAGTGTTTTAGTAGAACAGGTTAGTGAACTCAGGACCAGCTGGATGAGGGGACTGATGCTTCAGTGTGTTAGTAGAACAGGTTAGTGAACTCAGGACCAGCTGGATGAGGGGACTGAGGCTTCAGTGTGTTAGTAGAACAGGTTAGTGAACTCAGCCCCAGGACCAGCTGGATGAGGGGACTGAGGCTTCAGTGTTTTAGTAGAACAGGTTAGTGAACTCAGCCCCAGGACCAGCTGGATGAGGGGACTGAGGCTTCAGTGTGTTAGTAGAACAGGTTAGTGAACTCAGCCCCAGGACCAGCTGGATGAGGGGACTGAGGCTTCAGTGTGTTAGTAGAACAGGTTAGTGAACTCAGCCCCAGGACCAGCTGGATGAGGAGACTGAGGCTTCAGTGTGTTAGTAGAACAGGGTTGTGAACTCAGCCCCAGGACCAGCTGGATGAGGGGACTGAGGCTTCAGTGTGTTAGTAGAACGGGTTAGTGAACTCAGGACCAGCTGGATGAGGGGACTGAGGCTTCAGTGTGTTAGTAGAACAGGGTTGTGAACTCAGCCCCAGGACCAGCTGGATGAGGGGACTGAGGTTTCAGTGTGTTAGTAGAACAGGTTAGTGAACTCAGGACCAGCTGGATGAGGGGACTGAGGCTTCAGTGTGTTAGTAGAACAGGGTTGTGAATTCAGCCCCAGCTGGATGAGGGGACTATTTTTTTCTTTGCTCAGCTCTTGTGCATTGCAGGGCTTGGTAATGATATGAGAGGGGGTCACTGTATTTTAGATGTTTCCAAAACTTATTTTGTCTTTTTTAATTTTGTATTATTAGTGGATATTGGCCTAATTCTGCCCTGCATGTGTTGTTTGTAGTTCCTCTGGACATGTAGGATAATCTTACAGAACTCTGCATGCAGGGTTTCAACGGGGTGTTTGTCCCATTTGATTAAATCTTGTTTTGCAAGTGGACCCCACACCTCGCTGAAATTAAGTGCAATTGGTTCAATGACACATTCAATTAGATATAGCTAAATTTGAATAGGTATTTCAATTTGAATTAGTTTTTTAATGGTGTAGAATGCCCTGCGTGCTTTATCTCTCAGCTCATTCACTGCCTCATTAAGGTGTCCAGTTGAGCTTATTTTAAACCTCAGTAATTGTAGTGTGTGCAGTACTCTATATATTTTGTACCAATTGAGAACTTTGGTCTAATTCCCTGAGATCTGGATCTTCTCTGAAAAAATCATTATTTGAGTCTTTTTGGGGTTTTACTGCCAGGGCCCAGGTCTGGCAGTACTGCTCTAGCAGGTCCAGGCTCTGCTGTAGGCCGTGTGCTGTGGGCGACAGTAGGCATAGGTCATCTGTGAAGAGAAGGCATTTAAACTCTGAATTGTGGAGACTAACACCAGGGGATGAGCATTTTTCTAGAATAGTGGCCAATTCGTTGATGTAAATATTGAAGAGTGCAGGGCTCAGATTGCAACCCTGGCGAAGGCCCTGCCCCTGGTTAAAAAAAAATCTGTTATTTTCTTGCCAATTTTAATGCTGAACGTATTGCCAGTATACATTGATTTAATTATGTCATATGTTTTACCCCCTACACCACTTTCAATAACTTTTGTAGGACAGTCCTGCATGCCAAATAGAATCAAATGCTTTTTGGAAATCGATAAAGCAAGCGTACATTTTGATATTATTTTGGTGGACATGTTTATCTATAAGAGTGTGTAGGGTGTAAATATTGTGCAACGTTTTGGTATAAATCCAATTAGGCTTTTACTCAAGACATTGTGCTTATTAAGGAAGTTTAGAAGTTTTACATTCATAATACTACAGAAAACCTTCCCCAGGTTACTGTTCACACAAATGCCTCTGTAATTGTTAGGGTCAAATTTGTCTCCGTTCTTAAAGATTTGGGGTTATGAGTCCTTGATTCGAGATGTCAGGGAAATAACCTACACTCAGGATCAAATTAAACAGTTTTAATACAGCCAATTGAGATGTTGCACTAGTGAATTTGAGCATCTCATTTAGGATGCCATCAGGTCCGCATTGCTTTTTAAAATCTGAGGGCATGAAGTTTCTTATAGAGCTCCTGGTCAGTAATAGTTTAGTTTCTTATAGAGCTCCTGGTCAGTAATAGTTTAGTTTCTTATAGAGCCCCTGGTCAGTAATAGTTTAGTTTCTTATAGAGCTCCTGGTCAGTAATAGTTCAGTTTCTTATAGAGCTCCTGGTCAGTAATAGTTTAGTTTCTTATAGAGCTCCTGGTCAGTAATAGTTTAGTTTCTTATAGAGCTCCTGGTCAGTAATAGTTTAGTTTCTTATAGAGCTCCTGGTCAGTAATAGTTTAGTTTCTTATAGAGCTCCTGGTCAGTAATAGTTTAGTTTCTTATAGAGCTCCTGGTCAGTAATAGTTTAGTTTCTTATAGAGCTCCTGGTCAGTAATAGTTTAGTTTCTTATAGAGCTCCTGGTCAGTAGTAGTTTAGTTTCTTATAGAGCTCCTGGTCAGTAACTGGTGAGTCCAGTGGATGTTGTTTGTCCTTTATAGCCTTTTCTAATCTATTCAACTTCTCATGAAGTTTGGCGTTGTTCTGCGTTTGTGTCCATTTGAACGGTGTTGTTGAGCGTTGTTTGTGTTTATGGATTCCTCAATTAGTGTCAGCTGCTTGCTGTTGTAATGTGCTTGTTTGGTTCTGAGTGTTACGTTTCTACAGTTTTAATGTCTCACAGTAATGAAGGAGTAATTCACCATTATTTGGGTCGACAGTGTTCTAAGTTTATTCCTTATAATTTTACAATCTGCATCAAACCAGTTGTCATTTGTGGTCTTTTTCGTTTTGTTTTTTAAATCAATTTCAGTTGTGCTTCTTTTGCTGTTTGCCTGAATATATAGTTAATGTTTTGTACTGATAGATTGATGTCTGTACTGTGGGACAGTGAGTGACAATATCAGCCTTACACCATGTCTCCTGCAGAATGATGATGTCAACATCTTTCAGATGTTTGTTGACCTCTAGTGCCAAACTCGTCAGTCCAAAGGTTGATGAGTTTAGGCCCTGAATGTTCCACATGCCAACTGATAATGATTTCATGTTGCAAAGAGGACCTCTTTCTCTCCCCCTTCTCCCAGATCACGCGGATGGAGTTCGTCCACACCAGAAGTCTGATCTACCGGGACGTGAAGCCAGAGAACTTCCTGGTTGGCCGGCCCGGCAGCAAGCGGCAGCACACCATCCACATCATCGACTTCGGCCTGGCCAAAGAGTACATCGACCCTGAGACCAAGAAACACATCCCTTACAGGGAGCACAAGAGCCTGACGGGCACCGCACGTTACATGAGCGTCAATACTCACCTGGGCAAAGGTAAACAGCCTGACAGACCCCCTACATGAGCATCAATACTCACCTGGGCAAAGGTAAACAGCCTGACAGGCACCACACCCTACATGAGCATCAATACTCACCAGGGGCAAAGGTAAACAGCCTGACAGGCACCACACCCTACATGAGCATCAATACTCACCTGACGGGCACCACACCCTACATGAGCATCAATACTCACCTGACGGGCACCACACCCTACATGAGCATCAATACTCACCTGACGGGCACCACACCCTACATGAGCATCAATACTCACCTGACGGGCACCACACCCTACATGAGCATCAATACTCACCTGACGGGCACCACACCCTACATGAGCATCAATACTCACCTGACGGGCACCACACCCTACATGAGCATCAATACTCACCTGACGGGCACCACACCCTACATGAGCATCAATACTCACCTGACGGGCACCACACCCTACATGAGCATCAATACAGCCTGACGGGCACCACACCCTACATGAGCATCAATACTCACCTGACGGGCACCACACCCTACATGAGCATCAATACTCACCTGACGGGCACCACACCCTACATGAGCATCAATACTCACCTGACGGGCACCACACCCTACATGAGCATCAATACTCACCTGACAGGCACCACACCCTACATGAGCATCAATACTCACCTGACGGGCACCACACCCTACATGAGCATCAATACTCACCAGGGGCAAAGGTAAACAGCCTGACAGGCACCACACCCTACATGAGCATCAATACTCACCTGACGGGCACCACACCCTACATGAGCATCAATACTCACCTGACGGGCACCACACCCTACATGAGCATCAATACTCACCTGACGGGCACCACACCCTACATGAGCATCAATACTCACCTGACGGGCACCACACCCTACATGAGCATCAATACTCACCTGACGGGCACCACACCCTACATGAGCATCAATACTCACCTGACGGGCACCACACCCTACATGAGCATCAATACTCACCTGACAGGCACCACACCCTACATGAGCATCAATACTCACCTGACGGGCACCACACCCTACATGAGCATCAATACTCACCTGGGCAGAGGTAAACAGCCTGACAGGCACCACACCCTACATGAGCATCAATACTCACCTGACGGGCACCACACCCTACATGAGCATCAATACTCACCTGACGGGCACCACACCCTACATGAGCATCAATACTCACCTGACAGGCACCACACCCTACATGAGCATCAATACTCACCTGGGCAGAGGTAAACAGCCTGACAGGCACCACACCCCCTACATGAGCATCAATACTCACCTGACGGGCACCACACCCTACATGAGCATCAATACTCACCTGGGCAGAGGTAAACAGCCTGACAGGCACCACACCCCCTACATGAGCATCAATACTCACCTGACGGGCACCACACCCTACATGAGCATCAATACTCACCTGGGCAAAGGTACGTAGCCTGATTTGATGAACTCTGTATGATCCAGGTGATCCCATTGATAAAATATAGTTGACCAGAAAGACCCAAAAAGACACATGACAAAGATGGAGGAAGAGGAGTGTTTCCGATGACATCATTAGTGTGCATCATGTGATAAAAAAAAAAAACAATTATGAGGAGGCATTGCCTTCTGATTGGTAGACAATGTCATTGGAAACACTTATCTTCCTGAAATATATTTCACTACAAAAAAAATAGAAATGCTCCATTTTCACATGTTGATGTTGGGGCGGTGCTGGAGAGGATATGAAGGTGTCCCTTTAAGCCTGAATTCATTTGTCCTGTTCTCCAATCCAATCCCGTATTAGTCTGTCATGTTACTGTTGGAGGTGACAGGAAGTCCATCCAAAGTGCTGCTAGTCCAGGGAGAACCCTGAGATAACAGCTGTCATGCGTTTTGCTACACCAGTCTTTTGACTCGGGGTGGATAGCTATGGAGCTGTTTTCTGGATTAGTCCATCTGCTTCAACAGGTGGGATTGGTCAGCATCCGCTATCAGAACAGCTAACCGATCGCTGCAGCTGTACATAGTCCATCTAATCTTACCTACCTCATCCTCATATTGTTTTTATTTACTTTGCTGCTCTTTCGCACACCAGTATCTCTACTTACACATCATCATCTGCTCATCTATCACTCCAGTGTTAATCTGCTAAATTGTAGTTACTTTGCTACTATTGGCCTATTTATTGCCTTACCTCCTCACGCCATTTGCACACACTGTATAGAGACTTTATTTTTCTTCTATTGTGTTGTTGACTGTACGTTTGTTTACTCCATGTGTAACTCTGTTGTTGTGTCGCACTGCTTTGCTTTATCTTGGCCAGGTCGCAGTTGTAAATGAGAACTTGTTCTCAACTGGCCTACCTGGTTAAATAAAGGTGTTCTCAACTAGCCTACCTGGTTAAATAAAGGTGTTCTCAACTAGCCTACCTGGTTAAATAAAGGTGTTCTCAACTGGCCTACCTGGTTAAATAAAGGTGTTCTCAACTGGCCTACCTGGTTAAATAAAGGTGAAATATATAGAAAAATAAAACAATTCTGTGATTTTCTCTTAGTTAGAACGCATTTGTTCCTGTGTTTGAAATGGGCTTGTGTGTGTGTCTCTGAAACTGTGTTTTGTTTCCTGTCTCTCTGCAGAACAAAGCAGGAGAGATGACCTGGAAGCTCTAGGTCACATGTTCATGTACTTTCTGCGAGGCAGTCTGCCCTGGCAAGGCCTGAAGGTAGGAACAAACACACCTTAAGGTTAGGAACTAATGTAATGTCACACACACTACACTAAACAATTCCCATATGTTATTAGTTGATTAAAGGTCCAGCTAGTTACTGTTGATCAAAGGTCCAGCTAGTTACTGTTAATCAAAGGTCCAGCTAGTTACTGTTGATCAAAGGTCCAGCTAGTTACTGTTGATTAAAGGTCCAGCTAGTTACTGTTAATCAAAGGTCCAGCTAGTTACTGTTGATCAAAGGTACAGCTAGTTACTGTTGATTAAAGGTCCAGCTCGTTACTGTTGATTAAAGGTCCAGCTAGTTACTGTTGATCAAAGGTCCAGCTCGTTACTGTTGATTAAAGGTCCAGCTCGTTACTGTTGATTAAAGGTCCAGCTCGTTACTGTTGATTAAAGGTCCAGCTCGTTACTGTTGATTAAAGGTCCAGCTCGTTACTGTTGATTAAAGGTCCAGCTCGTTACTGTTGATTAAAGGTCCAGCTCGTTACTGTTGATTAAAGGTCCAGCTAGTTACTGTTGATTAAAGGTCCAGCTAGTTACTGTTGATTAAAGGTCCAGCTAGTTACTGTTGATTAAAGGTCCAGCTAGTTACTGTTGATCAAAGGTCCAGCTAGTTACTGTTGATCAAAGGTCCAGCTAGTTACTGTTGATCAAAGGTCCAGCTAGTTACTGTTGATCAAAGGTCCAGCTAGTTACTGTTGATCAAAGATCCAGCTAGTTACTGTTGATCAAAGATCCAGCTAGTTACTGTTCAGTTGATCAAAGATCCAGCTAGTTACTATTGTTCAGTTGATCAAAGGTCCAGCTAGTTACTGTTGATCAAAGGTCCAGCTAGTTACTGTTGATCAAAGATCCAGCTAGTTACTATTGTTCAGTTGATCAAAGGTCCAGCTAGTTACTGTTGATCAAAGGTCCAGCTAGTTACTGTTGATTTAAAGGTCCAGCTAGTTACTGTTGATTTAAAGGTCCAGCTAGTTACTGTTGTTCAGTTGATTAAAGGTCCAGCTAGTTACTGTTGTTCAGTTGATTAAATGTCCAGCTCATTACTGTTGATTTAAAGGTCCATCTAGTCTGCCTTTATCAGTTCAGACAGACACACAGCCGTCAGTCACATGTCTCTATGCACATCACTAACTGAACACGCTGACCGTCGTACTTCACATGACATTGTTCAGAGAGAAAGTTGTCTGTTGTGTGAAACCTATATCAAAGTTAGCCATCACAATTCCCTGATTGGTCCGTTTACCCTTTAACACTTCTGGTATTTCATTCCAGAATTAAACATTCTGGACAGGCAATGAAGTCTGTCTCTCTGTCTCTCTTTCTGTGTGTCTCTCTCTCTGTCTCTCTCTCTCTCGGTCTCTCTCTTTGTGTGTCTCTGTCTCTGTCTCTCTCTCTCTCTGTCTCTGTCTCTGTCTCTCTGTCTCTCTCTGTCTCTCTCTCCCCCTCTCTCTGTCTCTGTCTCTCTCTCTCTCTCGGTCTCTCTCTTTGTGTGTCTCTCTCTCCCTGCCCCCCCAGGCAGACACTCTGAAGGAGCGCTATCAGAAGATAGGTGACACCAAGAGAGCCACGCCCATCGAGGTGCTATGTGAGAGCTTCCCAGGTCTGTGTATCTGTCTTCCTGAAATACAACAGTTAGGTACACCCATCTAGTACAGGATCAGAACCCCCTTTGCCTCTAGACGTTGTTCAGTTGGTATCAAGGGACCTAACGTGTGCCAGGAAAACATTCCCCACACCGTTACACCACCGCCACAAGCCTGTACCCGTTGACACCAGGCAGAACGGGGACATGGAGTCATCCTCCTGATGCCAAATCCTGACTCTGCCATCAGCATGACCCAACAGGAACCAGGATTCGTTAGACCAGGCCATGTTTTTCCACTCCTGAATTGTCCAGGGTTGGTGATGGCGTTGTCCACTGGAGCCGAGTCTTCTCGTTATGATCGGACTGGAACCCGGTGTGGTCGTCTGCTGTCTTATCATATCCATGACAAGGATCAGACAGTTCTGTTGGAGAAGCTGTTCTGCACACCACGGTTGTACTGTGGTGTGTATTCTCCTGTTTGTGGCCAGCCTGTTAGCATGAGCCATTCCCCTTCAACCTCTCGTCAACGAAGATGTTTTCGCCCACAAGACTGCCGCTGACTGGAGGTTTGTTTGTTTGTTGCACTATTCTCTATAAACCCTAGACGATGTCGCGTGTGAGAAGCCCAGGAGGTCAGCCTTCCTTTTTTTTTTTTTTACCTGCTCCCAACATGTGGAAATGATTTGGAATGAGTGAACACTAGCTCTACAGACTAACCTGAACCAGAAGGCCTTTCATCACCATGACAACTAGGTGTTTTCTTTCCTATCTGAGTGAATAGAACAGGTGTGATCCTACCTGAATGTAACGTGTGTGTCTCCCTGTAGAAGAGATGGCCACCTACCTGCGTTATGTGCGCCGCCTGGATTTCTTTGAGAAGCCGGACTACGACTACTTACGCAAACTCTTCACCGACCTCTTCGATAGGAACGGCTACGTCTTTGATTACGAGTACGACTGGGTCGGCAAGCCACTGGTCAGTCCCTGGTATTACCCCTCAGTTCTAACCCTGGTATTACCCCTCAGTTCTAACCCTGGTATTACCCCTCAGTCCTAACCCTAGTATTACCCCTCAGTCCTAACCCTAACCCCTCAGTCCTAACCCTGGTATTACCCCTCAGTTCTAACCCTGGTATTACCCCTCAGTCCTAACCCTAGTATTACCCCTCAGTTCTAACCCTGGTATTACCCCTCAGTTCTAACCCTGGTATTACCCCTCAGTCCTAACCCTAGTATTACCCCTAACCCTGGTATTACCCCTCAGTTCTAACCCTGGTATTACCCCTCAGTCCTAACCCTAGTATTACCCCTCAGTCCTAACCCTAGTATTACCCCTCAGTTCTAACCCTAGTATTACCCCTCAGGTCTAACCCTGGTATTACCCCTCAGTCCTAACCCTAACCCCTCAGTCCTAACCCTGGTATTACCCCTCAGTTCTAACCCTAACCCCTCAGTCCTAACCCTAGTATTACCCCTCAGTCCTAACCCTGGTATTACCCCTCAGTTCTAACCCTAACCCCTCAGTTCTAACCCTAACCCCTCAGTTCTAACCCTAGTATTACCCCTCAGTCCTAACCCTAATATAACCCCTCAGTTCTAACCCTGGTATTACCCCTCAGTTCTAACCCTGGTATTACCCCTCAGTCCTAACCCTAAGATTACCCCTCAGTTCTAACCCTGGTATTACCCCTCAGTCCTAACCCTAGTATTACCCCTCAGTTCTAACCCTAGTATTACCCCTCAGTTCTAACCCTAGTATTACCCCTCAGTCCTAACCCTGGTATTACCCCTCAGGTCTAACCCTGGTATTACCCCTCAGGTCTAACCCTAACCCCTCAGTCCTAACCCTAACCCCTCAGTCCTAACCCTAACCCCTCAGTCCTAACCCTGGTATTACCCCTCAGTTCTAACCCTGGTATTACCCCTCAGTCCTAACCCTAGTTTAACCCATCCGTTCTAACCCTGGTATTACCCCTCAGTCCTAACCCTAGCATTACCCCTCAGTCCTAACCCTGGTATTACCCCTCAGTCCTAACCCTAGTATTACCCCTCAGTCCTAACCCTGGTATTACCCCTCAGTCCTAACCCTGGAATTACCCCTCAGTCCTAACCCTAGTATTACCCCTCAGTCCTAACCCTGGTATTACCCCTCAGTCCTAACCCTGGTATTACCCCTCAGTCCTATCCCTAGTATTACCCCTCAGTCCTAACCCTAGTATTACCCCTCAGTCCTAACCCTAGTATTACCCCTCAGTCCTAACCCTAGCCCCTCAGTCCTAACCCTAGCCCCTCAGTTCTAACCCTAGCCCCTCAGTCCTAACCCTAACCACTCAGTTCTAACCCTAGCCCCTCAGTTCTAACCCTAGCCCCTCAGTTCTAACCCTAGCCCCTCAGTTCTAACCCTAGCCCCTCAGTCCTAACCCTAGCCCCTCAGTCCTAACCCTAGCCCCTCAGTCCTAACCCTAACCCCTCAGTCCTAACCCTAGCCCCTCAGTCCTAACCCTAGCCCCTCAGTCCTAACCCTAGCCCCTCAGTCCTAACCCTAACCCCTCAGTTCTAACCCTAGCCCCTCAGTTCTAGCCCTAGCCCCTCAGTTCTAACCCTAGCACCTCAGTCCTAACCTTAGCCCCTCAGTCCTAACCCTAGTATTACCCCTCAGTCCTAACCCTAGCCCCTCAGTCCTAACCCTAACCCCTCAGTCCTAACCCTAGTATAACCCCTCAGTCCTAACCCTGGTATTACCCCTCAGTTCTAACCCTAGTTTAACCCATCTGTTCTAACCCTGGTATTACCCCTCAGTCCTAACCCTAGCATTACCCTCAGTCCTAACCCTGGTATTACCCCTCAGTCCTAACCCTAGTATTACCCCTCAGTCCTAACCCTGGTATTACCCCTCAGTCCTAACCCTGGTATTACCCCTCAGTCCTAACCCTGGTATTACCCCTCAGTCCTAACCCTAGTATTACCCCTCAGTCCTAACCCTAGTATTACCCCTCAGTCCTAACCCTAGCCCCTCAGTCCTAACCCTAGCCCCTCAGTTCTAACCCTAGCCCCTCAGTCCTAACCCTAACCCCTCAGTCCTAACCCTAGCCCCTCAGTTCTAACCCTAGCTCCTCAGTTCTAACCCTAGCCCCTCAGTCCTAACCCTAACCCCTCAGTCCTAACCCTAGCCCCTCAGTTCTAACCATAGCCCCTCAGTTCTAACCCTAACCAGAGGGGCTAGGGTTAGCACTGAGGGGCTAGGGTTAGCACTGAGGGACTAGGGTTAGGACTGAGTGGTTAACCTCTCAGTTCTAACCCTAGCCCCTCAGTTCTAACCCTAGCCCCTCAGTCCTAATCCTAGCCCCTCAGTTCTAACCCTAGCCCCTCAGTCCTAACCCTAACCACTCAGTTCTAACCCTAGCCCCTCAGTTCTAACCCTAGCCCCTCAGTTCTAACCCTAGCCCCTCAGTCCTAACCCTAGCCCCTCAGTTCTAACCCTAGCCCCTCAGTCCTAACCCTAGCCCCTCAGTTCTAACCCTAGCCCCTCAGTCCTAACCCTAGCCCCTCAGTTCTAACCCTAACCCCTCAGTTCTAACCCTAACCCCTCAGTTCTAACCCTAACCCCTCAGTTCTAACCCTAGCCCCTCAGTTCTAACCCTAGCCCCTCAGTTCTAACCCTAGCCCCTCAGTTCTAACCCTAGCCCCTCAGTCCTAACCCTAGCCCCTCAGTTCTAACCCTAGTATTACCCCTCAGTCCTAACCCTAGCCCCTCAGTCCTAACCCTAGCCCCTCAGTCCTAACCCTAGCCCCTCAGTCCTAACCCTAGCCCCTCAGTCCTAACCCTAGCCCCTCAGTCCTAACCCTAGCCCCTCAGTCCTAACCCTAGCCCCTCAGTCCTAACCCTAGCCCCTCAGTCCTAACCCTAGCCCCTCAGTCCTAACCCTAGCCCCCAGTCCTAACCCTAGCCCCTCAGTCCTAACCCTAGCCCCTCAGTCCTAACCCTAGCCCCTCAGTCCTAACCCTAGCCCCTCAGTATTACTGGAGTTTAGATTTGATGTATATGGTTGAGTGAGTTCTATTTATTTATCTATTTTATCCTTTAGCCCCTCAGGGTTCCATTTAACCCTGATGAACCCTCAGTGTATTCAGGATATGGCTCTGATGAAGTTTAGATTTGATGTATATGGTTGAGTGAGTTCGATTTATTTATCTATTTTATCTATTTGTAACTTTAGCCAATAGTAGTGCACTATGTGTAGGAAATTACAGGGTTCCATTTGGGATATGGCTCTGATGAACAGCTTGATGTAGGATATGGTTCTGATGAACAGCTTGATGTAGGATATGGCTCTGATGAACAGCTTGATGTAGGATATGGTTCTGATGAACAGCTTGATGTAGGATATGGCTCTGAACAGCTTGATGTAGGATATGGCTCTGATGAACAGCTTGATGTAGGATATGGCTCTTGATGAACATGGCTTGATGAACAGCTTGATGTAGGATATGGCTCTGATGAACAGCTTGATGTGAACAGGATATGGCTCTGATGAACAGCTTGATGTAGGATATGGCTCTGATGAACAGCTTGATGTAGGATATGGCTCTGATGAACAGCTTGATGTAGGATATGGCTCTGATGAACAGCTTGATGTAGGATATGGCTCTGATGAACAGCTTGATGTAGGATATGGCTCTGATGAACAGCTTGATGTAGGATATGGCTCTGATGAACAGCTTGATGTAGGATATGGTTCTGATGAACAGCTTGATGTAGGATATGGCTCTGATGAACAGCTTGATGTAGGATATGGCTCTGATGAACAGCTTGATGTATGGCTCTGATATGGTTCTGATGAACAGCTTGATGTGATGGCTCTGAACAGCTTGATGTAGGACATGGCTCTGATGAACAGCTTGATGTAGGACATGGCTCTGATGAACAGCTTGATGTAGGATATGGCTCTGATGAACAGCTTGATGTAGAATATGGCTCTGATGAACAGCTTGATGTAGGATATGGCTCTGATGAACAGCTTGATGTAGGATATGGTTCTGATGAACAGCTTGATGTAGGATATGGCTCTGAACAGCTTGATGTAGGATATGGCTCTGATGAACAGCTTGATGTAGGATATGGTTCTGATGAACAGCTTGATGTAGGATATGGCTCTGAACAGCTTGATGTAGGACATGGCTCTGAACAGCTTGATGTAGGATATGGTTCTGATGAACAGCTTGATGTAGGATATGGCTCTGAACAGCTTGATGTAGGATATGGCTCTGATGAACAGCTTGATGTAGGATATGGCTCTGATGAACAGCTTGATGTAGGATATGGCTCTGATGAACAGCTTGATGTAGGATATGGTTCTGATGAACAGCTTGATGTAGGATATGGCTCTGAACATCTTGATGTAGGACATGGCTCTGAACAGCTTGATGTAGGATATGGTTCTGATGAACAGCTTGATGTAGGATATGGCTCTGAACAGCTTGATGTAGGACATGGCTCTGAACAGCTTGATGTAGGACATGGCTCTGATGAACAGCTTGATGTAGGATATGGCTCTGATGAACAGCTTGATGTAGGATATGGTTCTGATGAACAGCTTGATGTAGGATATGGCTCTCTTGATGAACATGGCTCTGAACAGCTTGATGTAGGATATGGCTCTGATGAACAGCTTGATGTAGGATATGGTTCTGATGAACAGCTTGATGTAGGACATGGCTCTGAACAGCTTGATGTAGGATATGGCTCTGATGAACAGCTTGATGTAGGATATGGTTCTGATGAACAGCTTGATGTAGGATATGGCTCTGATGAACAGCTTGATGTAGGATATGGTTCTGATGAACAGCTTGATGTAGGATATGGCTCTGAACAGCTTGATGTAGGATATGGCTCTGATGAACAGCTTGATGTAGGATATGGTTCTGATGAACAGCTTGATGTAGGATATAGCTCTGAACAGCTTGATGTAGGATATGTTTCTGATGAACAGCTTGATGTAGGATATGGCTCTGATGAACAGCTTGATGTAGGATATGGCTCTAATGAACGGCTTGATGTAGGATATAGCTCTGAACAGCTTGATGTAGGATATGGTTCTGATGAACAGCTTGATGTAGGATATGGCTCTAATGAACGGCTTGATGTAGGATATGGCTCTGATGAACAGCTTGATGTAGGATATGGCTCTGATAAACAGCTTGATGTAGGATATGGCTCTGATGAACAGCTTGATGTAGGATATTGCTTTCAGAAAAATAACATGTTCTGTTCACTTTTAACCTGTGACTCCTCCTCAGCCCACTCCTATTGGCCCTTTAGTTAATGATGACCTTTAACCTCTGTCCTCAGCCCACTCCTATTGGTCCAGTCCCCGGTGAGCCCCTCCTACAGTCCAGCAGCAGAGACAAGGCAGTGCAGCAGACCAAAAACCAGGTAGGACACACACTGAACACACACACAAACATACACTGAACACACACACAAACATACACTTTACACACACATTTCACAAATGT
Source organism: Oncorhynchus gorbuscha (assembly GCF_021184085.1). NCBI lineage: Eukaryota > Metazoa > Chordata > Actinopteri > Salmoniformes > Salmonidae > Oncorhynchus > Oncorhynchus gorbuscha. The sequence continues at coordinate 49,984,819 of NC_060194.1, read as the reverse complement.
CATTCCGCATTAGCAGAATTTTCAATTTACAATGTTCCAATTTGGCAGCTTCTTACTAACTAACTGTAGCCTGGTCCCAGATCTGTAGCCTGGTCCCAGATCTGTAGCCTGGTCCCAGATCTGTAGCCTGGTCCCAGATCTGTAGCCTGGGTCCCAGATCTGTAGCCTGGGTCCCAGATAGCCTGGGTCCCAGATCTGTAGCCTGGGTCCCAGATCTGGGTCCCAGATCTGTAGCCTGGGTCCCAGATCTGTAGCCTGGGTCCCAGATCTGTAGCCTGGGTCCCAGATCTGTAGCCTGGGTCCCAGATCTGTAGCCTGGGTCCCAGATCTGTAGCCTGGGTCCCAGATCTGACAGACAGGTATCCGGGCTCTATTAAAGAAACTAGAAACAGACTGGTATCCAGGCTAAACTAACTGTATAACTGGCCTTACTCATCAAACCACAGATTGCCACTGACAATGCCACCAGACCCACCAACCGAAGCCAGTCTCATAACAGCAGCACCAGACCCACCAACCGAAGCCAGTCTCATAGCAGCTTGTTCAGTCTCAGCTCACACCAGTGGCTTCTACAGCCGCTTGTGTTTCTTCATGTCACACGAGTAGTCTTCTGTCATGCACTCCTCCTCACGTGCACTCTTTTCTTCCCCCGTCACCGCACCGCCCCTCAGGTCTGTCTGTCCTCCGGTAGAGCAGAGTCTAAGTAGCTGCCTAACTGCTGACCGGGAGAGAGATTCTTTAAATGCTGTTTTTCTGTTTCTTTCCTCCTCCACCATCTCCTCCCTCTACTTCCTCCCTCACCATCTCCTCCTTCACCATCTCCTCCCTCTACTTCCTCCCTCACCATCTCCTCCTTCACCATCTCCTCCCTCTACTTCCTCCCTCACCATCTCCTCCCTCACCATCTCCTCCTTCACCATCTCCTCCCTCTACTTCCTCCCTCACCATCTCCTCCCTCTACTTCCTCCCTCACCATCTCCTACTTCCTCCCTCACCATCTCCTCCCTCACCATCTCCTCCCTCTACTTCCTCCCTCACCATCTCCTCCCTCCTCATCTCCTCCCTCACCATCTCCTCCCTCACCATCTCCCTCCTCACCATCTCCTCCCTCACCATCTCCTCCCTCTACTTCCTCCCTCACCATCTCCTCCCTCACCATCTCCTCCCTCTACTTCCTCCCTCACCATCTCCTCCCTCTACTTCCTCCCTCACCATCTCCTCCCTCTACTTCCTCCCTCACCAACTCCTCCCTCACCATCTCCTCCCTCTACGTCCTCCCTCACCATCTCCTCCCTCTACGTCCTCCCTCACCATCTCCTCCCTCTACATCCTCCCTCACCATCTCCTCCTCCACCATCTCCTCCTTCACCATCTCCTCCCTCTACTTCCTCCCTCACCATCTACTCCTTCACCATCTCCTCCCTCAACATCTCCTCCCTCTACTTCCTCCCTCACCATCTCCTCCCTCTACTACCTCCCTCACCATCTCCTTCCTCACCATCTCCTCCCTCTACTTCCTCCCTCACCATCTCCTCCCTCTACTTCCTCCCTCACCATCTCCTCCCTCTACTTCCTCCCACTCCATCTCCTCACCATCTCTCCCCCATCTCCCACCATCTCCTCCCTCACCATCTCCTCCCTTACCATCTCCTCCCTCACCATCTCCTCCCTCACCATCTCCTCCCTCTACTTCCTCCCTCACCATCTCCTCCCTCACCATCTCCTCCCTCTACTTCCTCCCTCACCATCTCCTCCCTCTACTTCCTCCCTCACCATCTCCTCCCTCTACTTCCTCCCTCACCATCTCCTCCCTCCCTCACCATCTCCTCCCTCACCATCTCCTCCCTCTACTTCCTCCCTCACCATCTCCTCCCTCTACTTCCTCCCACACCATCCCTCCCTCACCATTTCCTCCCTCACCATCTCCTCTTTACCATCTCCTCCCTCTACTTCCTCCCTCACCATCTCCTCCCTCTACTTCCTCCCTCACCATCTCCTCCCTCTACGTCCTCCCTCACCATCTCCTCCCTCTACTTCCTCCCTCACCATCTCCTCCCTCACCATCTCCTCCCTCACCATTTCCCCTACTTCCTCCTCACCATCTCTCCTCCTTTCACCATCTCCTCCTCTACTTCCTCCCTCACCATCTCCTCCCTCACCATCTCCTCCCTCACCATCTCCTCCCTCTACTTCCTCCCTCACCATCTCACCCTCCCCTCTACTTCCTCCCTCACCATCTCCTCCCTCGTCCTCCCTCACCATCCTCACCACTTCCTCCCTCACCATCTCCTCCCTCACCATCTCCCCCTCTACTTCCTCCCTCACCATATCCTCCTTCACCACCTCCTCCCTCTACTTCCTCCCTCACCATCTCCTCCCTCACCATCTCCTCCCTCTACTTCCTCCCTCACCATCTCCTCCCTCACCATCTCCTCCCTCACCATATCCTCCTTCACCACCTCCTCCCTCTACTTCCTCCCTCACCATCTCCTCCCTCACCATCTCCTCCCTCACCATCTCCTCCTTCACCATCTCCTCCCTCACCATCTCCTCCTCACCATCTCCTCCCTCACCATCTCCTCCTTCACCATCTCCTCCTTCACCATCTCCTCCCTCTACGTCCTCCCTCACCATCTCCTCCTTCACCATCTCCTCCCTCTACTTCCTCACTATCTCCTCCTTCACCATCTCCTCCCTCTACGTCTTCCCTCTACGTCCTCCCTCTACGTCCTCCCTCTACGTCCTCCCTCTACGTCCTCCCTCTACGTCCTCCCTCACCATCTCATCCCTCTACTTTCTCCCTCACCATCTCCTCCTTCACCATCTCCTCCCTCTACTTCCTCCTTTGCTGTCGTGCCAGTCGCCAGAACCCAAAGGAAGTGATTCCCAGCCCACTCCAGTGACCAATAGGGAGCTGCTGGGGTCCCATCTAACAGCTGATAGGCTGGGGGGCTCTGTCCAGGTACTGGGCTGTGGGCGTCGCCCCGCAATGTTCAACACTCTGCCTCTTGTCTCTTGCTTTCTTTCTCTTTCTCCTTGTTTTTCCTCCTAGCTCTCTTTCTGCAGCACTAGTCTCTGCTCACGTTTTTCTTTCTCCAACTCATTCTCCTTACCCACTTTTCCCCTCACATTGTGCACACTTCATACTAGGCTTATATCCTACCGGGGCCGAGGGACTGACTGTATCCTACCGGGGCCTAGGGACTGACTGTATCCTACCGAGGCCTAGGGACTGACTGTATCCTACCGGGGCCGAGGGACTGACTGTATCCTACTGGTGCGAGGGACTGACTGTATCCTACCGGGGCCGAGGGACTGACTGTATCCTACCGGGGCCGAGGGACTGACTGTATCCTACCGGGGCCGAGGGACTGACTGTATCCTACCGGGGCCTAGGGACTGACTGTATCCTACCGGGGCCAAGGGACTGACTGTATCCTATGGGGTCGAGGGACTGACTGTATCCTACGGGGTCGAGGGACTGACTGTATCCTACGGGGTCGAGGGACTGACTGTATCCTACGGGGCCGAGGGACTGACTGTATCCTACGGGGCCGAGGGACTGACTGTATCCTACCGGGGCCTAGGGACTGACTGTATCCTACCGGGGCCAAGGGACTGACTGTATCCTACAGGGCCGAGGGACTGACTCTATCCTACGGGGCCGAGGGACTGACTCTATCCTACGGGGCAGTGGGACTGACTGTATCCTACCGGGGCCGAGGGACTGACTGTATCCTACCGGGGTCGAGGGACTGACTGTATCCTACGGGGCAGTGGGACTGACTGTATCCTACGGGGCAGTGGGACTGACTGTATCCTACGGGGGCCGAGGGACTGACTGTATCCTACCGGGGCCGAGGGACTGACTGTATCCTACCGGGGCCGAGGGACTTGACTGTATCCTACGGGGCCGAGGGACTAACTGTATCCTACCGGGGCCTAGGGACTAACTGTATCCTACCGGGGCCTAGGGACTGACTGTATCCTACGGGGCCGAGGGACTGACTGTATCCTACGGGGCCGAGGGACTGACTCTATCCTACGGGGCCGAGGGACTGACTCTATCCTACGGGGCCGAGGGACTGACTCTATCCTACGGGGCAGTGGGACTGACTGTATCCTACCGGGGCCGAGGGACTGACTCTATCCTACGGGGCAGTGGGACTGACTGTATCCTACCGGGGTCGAGGGACTGTATCCTACCGGGGCCGAGGGACTGACTGTATCCTACCGGGGCCGAGGGACTGACTGTATCCTACCGGGGCCGAGGGACTGACTGTATCCTACCGGAGCCGAGGGACTGACTGTATCCTACCGGGGCCAAGGGACTAATAATGTTACTGGGGCCGAGGGACTAACTGTATCCTACGGGGCCGAGGGACTGACTGTATCCTACCGGGGCCGAGGGACTGACTGTATCCTACCGGGGCCGAGGGACTAACTGTATCCTACCGGGCCGAGGGACTAACTGTATCCTACCGGGGCCTAGGGACTGACTGTATCCTACCGGGGCCGAGGGACTAACTGTATCCTACGGGGCCGAGGGACTAACTGTATCCTACCGGGGCCGAGGGACTAACTGTATCCTACCGGGGCCGAGGGACTGACTGTATCCTACCGGGGCCTAGGGACTAACTGTATCCTACCGGGCCGAGGGACTGACATTTACATTACATTTAAGTCATTTAGCAGACGCTCTTATCCAGAGCGACTTACAAATTGGTGCATTCACCTTATGACATCCTGTATCCTACCGGGGCCGAGGGACTGACTGTATCCTACCGGGGCCGAGGGACTGACTGTATCCTACCGGGGCCGAGGGACTGACTGTATCCTACCGGGGCCGAGGGACTGACTGTATCCTACCGGGGCCGAGGGACTAATAATGCTACTGGGCCGAGGGACTAATAATGTTACTGGGGCCGAGGGACTAACTAATGTTACTGGGGCCGAGGGACTAATAAATGCTACTGGGCCGAGGGACTAATAATGTTACTGGGCCGAGGGACTAATAATGTTACGGGGCCGAGGGACTGACTGTATCCTACCGTGGCCGAGGGACTAATAATGTTACTGGGGCCGAGGGACTAACTGTATCCTACCGCGGCCGAGGGACTAATAATGCTACCGTGGCCGAGAGACTGACTAACTATCCTACCGGGGCCGAGGGACTGACTGTATCCTACCAGGGTCGGGGGACTAGTAATGCTACTGGGCCGAGGGACTAACTAACGGTATCCTACCGGGGCCGAGGGACTAATAATGCTACTGGGGCAAGGGACTAATAATGCTACTGGGGCAAGGGACTAATGCTACCGGGGTCGAGGGACTAATAATGCTACCGGGGCCGAGGGACTAATAATGCTACCGGGCCGAGGGACTAATAATGCTACTGGGCCGAGGGACTAACTAACTGTATTCTACCGGGGCCGAGGGACTAAAAATGCTACTGGGGCGAGGGACTAATAATGCTACCGGGGCCGAGGGACTAATAATGCTACCGGGGCCGAGGGACTAATAATGCTACCGGGGCAGAGGGACTAATAATGCTACCGGGACCGAGGGACTAATAATGCTACTGGGCCGAGGGACTAATAATGCTACTGGGCCGAGGGACTAATAATGCTACTGGGCCGAGGCACTAACAAACTGTATTTTACCGGGGTCGAGGGACTAATAATGCTACTGGGCCGAGGGACTAATAATGCTACTGGGCCGAGGGACTAATAATGCTACTGGCCCGAGGGACTAATAATGTTACTGGGCCGAGGGACTAATAATGCTACTGGGCCGAGGGACAAATAATGCTACTGGGCCGAGGGACTAATAATGCTACTGGGCCGAGGGACAAATAATGCTACTGGGCCGAGGGACTAATAATTCTACTGGGCCGAGGGTCTAACTCTATCCTACTTGGGTCGAGGGACTAATAATGCTACTGGGGCGAGGGACTAATAATGCTACTGTGGCGAGGGACTAACTGTGGGAGAGACAGTGACTAAAGGAAAACTTGTGCTATTAGAATGTTTCATCATCTAGAACTGAGGTCACCTTGTGGTTGGTCGCAAGTTTTATATAGATGGATTTAATCAATGTAAGACCATCTAGTGTGGGTAGTGTTCAGTGTCATTTGTTTGCATCCCAAATGCCCTATGTGTAGTGCACTACTTTTGACCAGAGCCACATGGGCCCTGGTCAACAGTAGTTTGCTATATAGGGCATATGGGACCATCTCAGAAGGGGCCATTGTTGGCTGGAGCATTAAGTCACTGTAAGAGGGATCAAGTAGCCAGCTGAACATGCAGTCTGATCACATCATTTCTATAACAGAACAGTGGAAACTTCTGATGTTTCTGGAATCACACAACCATCTTGAGGAAACCAGTCTTCATCTCATAACATTAGGCAACATTACAAATGATTATGACCGAGCTTGTGAGCTGAGAGTGAGACTTCTGAATGTGTTGAGTAGAAGATACGATTGTCTGTCATGTAGAATAGGGAATCATGTCTGCTCTATTCATTACATTTCTATCATGTAGAATAGGGAATTGTGTTGGCTCTATTCATTACATTTCTATCATGTACAATAGGGAATCGTGTCGGCTCTATTCATTACATTTCTATCATGTAGAATAGGGAATCATGTCGGCTCCATTCATTACATTTCTATCATGTAGAATAGGGAATTGTGTTGGCTCTATTCATTACATTTCGATCTACAACATTCAGAAGTCTCATAATAAGTGACCGTAGATATTTTGGACCATAATAAGCCACCATTATCTGGTGGTTTATGATACTCCCATGATGCTCCCCTTCAGGTGTTGAGTTCAACCAATGGGGAGCTGAATACAGACGACGCGACGGCGGGCCACTCCAATGCACCCATCACTGCCCCGGCCGAGGTGGAGGTGGCCGACGACACTAAGTGAGATGGATGCCCCTCTCTCTCTACCTCCTCCCTTCTCTCTACCCCCCTTCCCCCTGCCCTCCTACCCTTGCTTACTCCTAGTATAGTATGTCCTCTCAGACAGGGCACTAGGGGTGAGGGGTCGATTTAGAATTGGGGGTGGGTCTTTGTATTTAGTTTTTTCAATTTTATAATCTCATCCTATTGTTGTTCCTTTGTTCTGTTTCAGGTGCTGCTGTTTCTTTACGAGGAGGAAGAGGAAAGGCCTTCAGAGACACTAGTGAAGAAGAGGAAAGGCCTTCAGAGACACTAGTGAAGAAGAGGAAAGGCCTTCAGAGACACTAGTGAAGAAGAGGAAAGGCCTTCAGAGACACTAGTGAAGAAGAGGAAAGGCCTCCAGAGACACTAGTGAAGAAGAGGAAAGGCCTTCAGAGACACTAGTGAAGAAGAGGAAAGGCCTTCAGAGACACTAGTGAAGAAGAGGAAAGGCCTTCAGAGACACTAGTGAAGAAGAGGAAAGGCCTTCAGAGACACTAGTGAAGAAGAGGAAAGGCCTTCAGAAACACTAGTGAAGAAGAGGAAAGGCCTTCAGAGACACTAGTGAAGAAGAGGAAAGGCCTCCAGAGACACTAGTGAAGAAGAGGAAAGGCCTTCAGAGACACTAGTGAAGAAGAGGAAAGGCCTCCAGAGACACTAGTGAAGAAGAGGAAAGGCCTTCAGAGACACTAGTGAAGAAGAGGAAAGGCCTTCAGAGACACTAGTGAAGAAGAGGAAAGGCCTTCAGAGACACTAGTGAAGAAGAGGAAAGGCCTCCAGTGAAGAAGAGGAAAGGCCTTCAGAAACACTAGTGAAGAAGAGGAAAGGCCTTCAGAAACACTAGTGAAGAAGAGGAAAGGCCTCCAGTGACGAAGAGGAAAGGCCTTCAGAGACACTAGTGAAGAAGAGGAAAGGCCTTCAGAGACACTAGTGAAGAAGAGGAAAGGCCTTCAGAGACACTAGTGAAGAAGAGGAAAGGCCTCCAGTGACGAAGAGGAAAGGCCTCCAGTGACGAAGAGGAAAGGCCTCCAGTGACGAAGAGGAAAGGCCTCCAGTGACGAAGAGGAAAGGCCTCCAGTGAAGAAGAGGAAAGGCCTTCAGAAACACTAGTGAAGAAGAGGAAAGGCCTTCAGAGACACTAGTGAAGAAGAGGAAAGGCCTCCAGTGACGAAGAGGAAAGGCCTCCAGTGACGAAGAGGAAAGGCCTCCAGTGACGAAGAGGAAAGGCCTTCAGAAACACTAGTGAAGAAGAGGAAAGGCCTTCAGAGACACTAGTGAAGAAGAGGAAAGGCCTCCAGAGACACTAGTGAAGAAGAGGAAAGGCCTTCAGAGACACTAGTGAAGAAGAGGAAAGGCCTCCAGTGAAGAAGAGGAAAGGCCTTCAGAAACACTAGTGAAGAAGAGGAAAGGCCTTCAGAGACACTAGTGAAGAAGAAGAGGAGGAGAAGGAGTTGTTGGAAACCACACTGACAGACTGACAGAGGGAAGGAAGCAGTACTGAAACTGAGCTGAGCCCAGTACTCTACACCCTTCTCTCTGTCTGTCTCACTCTGTATGTGTTCAGTTAGAGCGCCCCCTGTTGACCCTCCTGCAGTACTACAACAGACTGATGACTTGCCGCTACAGACGGACAGGACACAATGGGACAGAACCATGACTGTCTGTGCTTGGACCCGTTTTATATTCTAAACCTGAAGAAGAAGATTGTAATGAATAAATGTGTATATTTCTATGAGGGATGGATGGATGGATGGATGGATGGATGGATGGATGGATGGATGGATGGATGGATGGATGGATGGATGGGTGGATGGATGGATGGTGGATGGATGGATGGATGGATGGATGGATGGATGGATGGATGGATGGATGGATGGATGGGTGGATGGATGGATGGATGGATGGATGGGTGGGTGGGTGGATGGATGGTGGATGGATGGATGGGTGGATGGATGGGTGGATGGATGGTGGATGGATGGATGGATGGATGGATGGATGGTGGATGGATGGACAAGGCCTGAAGATGAGCTCATGATGGGTGGATGAATGGATAAATGAATGAAGAGAGCCAGGAACGACCTGAGAAATCATAAATAAGAGACTATTAAAACGGACAGAGATCAAACTGTTGTCTGTGTTCCATTTTAACGTGTTGAACATTGACAGAGGACAGACTAAACTGTAACACAACAATGTGCTCCATTTACAAAGTCGTTTTTATTTGTGGGATCAACATTAAGAGCCTAGAAGGAACTCCAGAATAACAGTGTGTCATACAGACAGGAACTCCAGAATAACAGTGTGTCATACAGACAGGAACTCCAGAATAACAGTGTGTCATACAGACAGGAAAGAAATACAGAAATACTGAGGATGGATGTGGTGTCTGACAGTGGCTGGTCTCAGGTACTGAGGATGGATGTGGTGTCTGGTCTCAGGTACTGAGGATGGATGTGGTGTCTGACAGTGGCTGGTCTCAGGTACTGAGGATGGATGTGGTGTCTGGTCTCAGGTACTGAGGATGGATGTGGTGTCTGACAGTGGCTGGTCTCAGGTACTGAGGATGGATGTGGTGTCTGGTCTCAGGTACTGAGGATGGATGTGGTGTCTGACAGTGGCTGGTCTCAGGTACTGAGGATGGATGTGGTGTCTGGTCTCAGGTACTGAGGATGGATGTGGTGTCTGACAGTGGCTGGTCTCAGGTACTGAGGATGGATGTGGTGTCTGGTCTCAGGTACTGAGGATGGATGAGGATGGATGTGGTGGCTGGTCTCAGGTACTGAGGATGGATGTGACAGTGGCTGGTCTCAGGTACTGAGGATGGATGTGGTGGCTGGTCTCAGGTACTGAGGATGGATGTGGTGTCTGACAGTGGCTGGTCTCAGGTACTGAGGATGGATGTGGTGGCTGGTCTCAGGTACTGAGGATGGATGTGTCTGTGGTCTGGTCTCCGGTACTGAGGATGGCTGGTCTGGTCTCAGGTACTGAGGATGGATGTGGTGGCTGGTCTCAGGTACTGAGGATGGATGTGGTGGCTGGTCTCAGGTACTGAGGATGGATGTGGTGGCTGGTCTCAGGTACTGAGGATGGATGTGGTGTCTGACAGTGGCTGGTCTCAGGTACTGAGGATGGATGTGGTGGCTGGTCTCAGGTACTGAGGATGGATGGGTGTGGCTGGTGTACTGAGGATGGAGTGGCTGGTCTCAGGTACTGAGGATGGATGTGGTGTCTGGTCTCAGGTACTGAGGATGGATGTGGTGTGGCTGGTCTCAGGTACTGAGGATGGATGTGGTGGCTGGTCTCAGGTACTGAGGATGGGTGGCTGGTCTGGTCTCAGGTACTGAGGATGGATGAGGATGGATGTGGTCTGGTCTCAGGTACTGAGGATGGATGTGGTGGCTGGTCTCAGGTACTGAGGATGGATGTGGTGTCTGTGGCTGGTCTCAGGTACTGAGGATGGATGTGGTGTCTGACAGTGGCTGGTCTCAGGTACTGAGGATGGACTGGTCTCAGGTACTGAGGATGGATGTGGTGGCTGGTCTCAGGTACTGAGGATGGATGTGGTGTCTGACAGTGTCTGGTCTCAGGTACTGAGGATGGATGTGGTGTCTGGTCTCAGGTACTGAGGATGGATGTGGTGGCTGGTCTCAGGTACTGAGGATGGATGTGGTGTCTGACAGGCTGGTCTCAGGTACTGGAGGATGGATGGATGTGGCTGGTCTCAGGTACTGAGGATGGATGTGGTGTCTGACAGTGGCTGGTCTCAGGTACTGAGGATGGATGTGGTGGCTGGTCTCAGGTACTGAGGATGGATGTGGCTGTCTCAGGACTGAGGATGGAGTGTCTGGTCTCAGGTACTGAGGATGGATGTGGTGTCTGGTCTCAGGTACTGAGGATGGATGTGGTGGCTGTCTCAGGTACTGAGGATGGTGGCTGGTCTCAGGTACTGAGGATGGATGTGTGGCTGGTCTCAGGTACTGAGGATGGAGTGGCTGGTCTCAGGTACTGAGGATGGATGTGGTGGCTGGTCTCAGGTACTGAGGATGGATGTGGTGGCTGGTCTACTGAGGATGGATGAGGACTGAGGATGGATGTGGTGTCTGACTGAGGATGGAGTGGCTGGTCTCAGGTACTGAGGATGGATGTGGTGGCTGGTCTCAGGTACTGAGGATGGATGTGGTGTCTGACAGTGTCTGGTCTCAGGTACTGAGGATGGATGTGGTGTCTGGTCTCAGGTACTGAGGATGGATGTGGTGGCTGGTCTCAGGTACTGAGGATGGATGTGGCTGTCTCAGGTACTGAGGATGGATGTGGTGGCTGGTCTCAGGTACTGAGGATGGATGGTGGCTGGTCTCAGGGTCTGGTCTCAGGACAGTGGCTGGTCTCAGGTACTGAGGATGGATGTGGTGTCTGGTCTCAGGTACTGAGGATGGATGTGGTGTCTGACAGTGGCTGGTCTCAGGTACTGAGGATGGATGTGGTGTCTGGTCTCAGGTACTGAGGATGGATGTGGTGGCTGGTCTCAGGTACTGAGGATGGATGTGGTGGCTGGTCTCAGGTACTGAGGATGGATGTGGTGTCTGACAGTGGCTGGTCTCAGGTACTGAGGATGGATGTGGTGGCTGGTCTCAGGTACTGAGGATGGATGTGGTGTCTGACAGTGGCTGGTCTCAGGTACTGAGGATGGATGTGGTGTCTGGTCTCAGGATACTGAGGATGGATGTGGTGGCTGGTCTCAGGTACTGAGGATGGATGTGGATGTGGTGGCTGGTCTCAGGTACTGAGGATGGATGTGGTGGCTGGTCTCAGGTACTGAGGATGGATGTGGTGTCTGACAGTGGCTGGTCTCAGGTACTGAGGATGGATGTGGTGGCTGGTCTCAGGTACTGAGGATGGATGTGGTGTCTGACAGTGTCTGGTCTCAGGTACTGAGGATGGATGTGGTGTCTGGTCTCAGGTACTGAGGATGGATGTGGTGGCTGGTCTCAGGTACTGAGGACGGATGTGGTGTCTGACAGTGGCTGGTCTCAGGTACTGAGGATGGATGTGGTGTCTGGTCTCAGGTACTGAGGATGGATGTGGTGGCTGGTCTCAGGTACTGAGGATGGATGTGGTGTCTGACAGTGGCTGGTCTCAGGTACTGAGGACAGATGTGGTGTCTGACAGTGGCTGGTCTCAGGTACTGAGGATGGATGTGGTGGCTGGTCTCAGGTACTGAGGACGGATGTGGTGTCTGACAGTGGCTGGTCTCAGGTACTGAGGACGGATGTGGTGTCTGACAGTGGCTGGTCTCAGGTACTGAGGATGGATGTGGTGTCTGGTCTCAGGTACTGAGGATGGATGTGGTGGCTGGTCTCAGGTACTGAGGATGGACGTGGTGGCTGGTCTCAGGTACTGAGGATGGATGTGGTGTCTGACAGTGGCTGGTCTCAGGTACTGGGGATGGATGTGGTGTCTGACAGTGGCTGGTCTCAGGTACTGAGGATGGATGTGGTGTCTGGTCTCAGGTACTGAGGATGGATGTGGTGTCTGACAGTGGCTGGTCTCAGGTACTGAGGACAGATGTGGTGTCTGACAGTGGCTGGTCTCAGGTACTGAGGATGGATGTGGTGTCTGGTCTCAGGTACTGAGGATGGGATGTAGTGGCTGGTCTCAGGTACTGAGGATGGATGTAGTGGCTGGTCTCAGGTACTGAGGATGGATGTGGTGGCTGGTCTCAGGTACTGAGGATGGATGTAGTGGCTGGTCTCAGGTACTGAGGATGGATGTGGTGGCTGGTCTCAGGTACTGAGGATGGATGTGGTGTCTGGTCTCAGGTACTGAGGACAGATGTGGTGTCTGACAGTGGCTGGTCTCAGGTACTGAGGATGGATGTGGTGTCTGGTCTCAGGTACTGAGGATGGATGTGGTGTCTGACAGTGGCTGGTCTCAGGTACTGAGGATGGATGTGGTGTCTGGTCTCAGGTACTGAGGATGGATGTGGTGTCTGACAGTGGCTGGTCTCAGGTACTGAGGACAGATGTGGTGTCTGACAGTGGCTGGTCTCAGGTACTGAGGATGGATGTGGTGGCTGGTCTCAGGTACTGAGGATGGATGTGGTGTCTGGTCTCAGGTACTGAGGATGGATGTGGTGGCTGGTCTCAGGTACTGAGGATGGATGTGGTGTCTGACAGTGGCTGGTCTCAGGTACTGAGGATGGATGTGGTGTCTGACAGTGGCTGGTCTCAGGTACTGAGGATGGATTGAGAGAAACAGATATTTAATTTCTTCTTTAAAATTGCACTTTGGAGAAATAAAGAAAACATGGAATACTGGGATAATTTACTTTTGAGCAGAGTACTATGGTCCCTGGTCAAAAGTAGTGTACTATAAAGGGAATAGTGGATGCCATTTGTGGTGCCATTTGGGACAGACACCTATGTGTTTGGGTTTTATGTTGCTTGTTCAAATCAGTTACCTGCAAGTTTTAGTTTGTGCCAGTTTAAAGTTTGTGCCTCTTCTTCACTAGTGTCTCTGAAGGCAACACTGGACAATATTATGTGCCGAATTGGTCAATTGATACATTTTCAAGTACATAACTATAGAGAACATACAAAAATGCTATGGAAATACATTTAAGTTTACACACTACCAGGAATGTCAAACATGATGGATCATTAGCGTATACACAAACATTCCCACATCTAGATGGCTGGGCAGGGTGGGTGTGGAGCCAGACACAGCAGGGGTTCAAACTGGAGAACCCAGTTACTACATTTTTATCTCCGAGACCCTCAGGATGACAAAACAGAGCCAGATTCCTGAACGTAAGTACATGATTTACCTTCAGAGGTGAATGTATCAACCCAGTTGCTGTGACAAAGGATTTGCTGTTGTGCACTCTCCTCAAACAATACCATGCTATTTTTTCACTGTAATAGCTACTGTAAATTGGACAGTACAGTTAGATTAACAATAATGTAAGCTTTCTGCCCATATAAGACATGTCTAAGTTTGTTGTTACTTACAACTGTCATGCTCGTCACATTAGTGCACGTGAGCTCAACTGTCCCGGTGGAGGGACACTGTCCCTGTAGAGGTATTAAAGTAATACTCCCGAAGTGGTGCAGTGGTCTAAGACACTGCATCTCAGTGCTAGAGGCGTCACTGCAGTCCCTGGTTCGAATCCAGGCTGCATCACATCCGGCCGTGATTGGGAGTCACATAGGGCGGCACACAATTGGCCCAGGGTCTTCTAGGTTTGTCCCGGGGTAGGCCGTCATTGTAAATAAGAATTTGTTCTTAACTGACTTGCCTAGTTAAGTAAAGGTTAAATTTAAAAATACATACGTCCCATTTCAAAATACAAAACATGTTAAGGCTTTCATAATCTTGTCAATTTTCAAAATGTATAAGCATTCTCAAAACCTGTTAATATCTCTGGTATTATCTAGACAGGCAGACTTGCATTGAAAAAACAACTATATGGTCGCTTCCCACACAGACCTACGATATTGACATTCTCCTCGTAAAAGTGATGAGTAGGTAAGCCAAGGTTATACAGGACAGTCATCTTGTGACAAAATAATCATTACCTTTATTTCAGACTAAAAACATGAGGAACGCTGACCAAGCTCTTCAGAGTAAAACATGTGATGTACTCTGACCCTGTGTGGGAAATAGTTGTTTACTGGACTGAGTCTAGACTTGAGTGATGAAATCACTTTCAGTATCCAATTAGACACATACTTGTATTTCAATTATCTAGCACAGAAAGCCTATACGTGTAGTTCTAAACTTAAATCAATCACAAAATAATGTCATGAAAAGTTTGAACAATGTATTTTATCTGATTTTTTAATTGAGAAGAAACAATGTATTACAGATGCAAATGAACTTGTGTATCAGGAATGAAGTCATCCCTCTTCCGGAAAAACATCTGTCAGCATCACGTGTGAGGAGCGCAAACCTGCGTTCCTATTGGTCCAGAACGGAAAAGGGGCCCCGGTCTTTCCCTTCATTTCATCCGAACGCTGTCGGACATTGTTGTTGTCATGAAACAGAATCATAGTGTATGTTTTCTCCAAAGAATAACGAGCCGGCGAATATCATTGGAATTCAATCCGTATTGTCTCTAAATCGACTACCGAGATATGTCTGTGAAACGGGTGACATATGTAATGAATGGGGAAGTGTCGAGGCGTTACTTTACTTTAACAAGTTAACCGTAATCTGGTTACGGGGTTGACTGAGGCAAGGACACTGGTTGAGGTGTTAGGTGCCTGAATATATATAGAATTTTTTTTTCTCTCTTTTATAACAGTCAGCTTGATCGTAAGGAAACTGGCACCGTGTGATCAGATGGACACGGACATGTTGGGGAATAACGATCTGTACTCACACAAGTAGGACCTAATATTTGTTTTCAATGTGGAATTCTATTTTTGCTTGTTGAGTATTCAGATAACATATTTGATCGTATTTAGGCGAACATATTAGGTAATCAAAATATATTCCAACAACAATTGGACTATAATTAGAATAGATATATTTTTCAGAAAATAACCTAATATTCTCGAAACAATCATGTCAGACTATACACAGAGGTCTCTGCCTTTTTGTCAGCGGCTGAGTTACGCTGTGGGACACTTTCTGAACGATCTGTGTGCGTCTATGTGGTTCACCTACCTGCTGGTGTACTACCACTCCGTGCTGGGCTTTCAGAACACCTATGCAGGTGTGTTACTGCTGGTGGGGCAGATAGCGGACGGGGTCTGCACACCCCTTATCGGCTACGAGTCGGACCGGACGCCGGGGTGTGGGACATACGGCAAGAGGAAGACATGGCATTTAGTGGGTGAGTGAATACCTGTTTCATATAGGTGCATTGGTTGATTGCTACACTGTAATTATGATACAATTATGAATTAGTCAAATTATGTACTTTTTGGATCTTACAATTGCCAATGTATGTATTCCGTACCATTCTAGGCCCACAATAAAAGCACAAGAAAGGCTATTATGTTACCTTGCCAATAACATGTGTTGAACTGAACACTTGTAGTCTTGTGACCAAACTTTAAGCTGAGTCATTCATAAGGAAGTGAGTAAACAACACAGGCCACATGCCTGCGTCCAGGTGCTGCCAGACCGTTCCTTGGTAGTTTGTGCAATTCAGGTTACCAGACAGCTATGTGCTATGAGGTTACCAGACAGCTATGTGCTATCAGGTTACCAGACAGCTATGTGCTATGAGGTTACCAGACAGCTATGTGCTATCAGGTTACCAGACAGCTATGTGCTATCAGGTTACCAGACAGCTATGTGCTATCAGGTTACCAGACAGCTATGTGCTATCAGGTTACCAGACAGCTATGTGCTATCAGGTTACCAGACAGCTATGTGCTATGAGGTTACCAGACAGCTATGTGCTATGAGGTTACCAGACAGCTATGTGCTATGAGGTTACCAGACAGCTATGTGCTATGAGGTTACCAGAGCTATGTGCTATCAGGTTACCAGACAGCTATGTGCTATCAGGTTACCAGACAGCTATGTGCTATCAGGTTACCAGACAGCTATGTGCTATGTGAGGTTACCAGACAGCTATGTGCTATGAGGTTACCAGACAGCTATGTGCTATGAGGTTACCAGACAGCTATGTGCTATGAGGTTACCAGACAGCTATGTGCTATGAGGTTACCAGACAGCTATGTGCTATGAGGTTACCAGACAGCTATGTGCTATGAGGTTACCAGACAGCTATGTGCTATGAGGTTACCAGACAGCTATGTGCTATCAGGTTACCAGACAGGTTACCAGACAGCTATGTGCTATCAGGTTACCAGACAGCTATGTGCTATCAGGTTACCAGACAGCTATGTGCTATCAGGTTACCAGACAGCTATGTGCTATCAGGTTACCAGACAGCTATGTGCTATGAGGTTACCAGACAGCTATGTGCTATCAGGTTACCAGACAGCTATGTGCTATGAGGTTACCAGACAGCTATGTGCTATCAGGTTACCAGACAGCTATGTGCTATGAGGTTACCAGACAGCTATGTGCTATCAGGTTACCAGACAGCTATGTGCTATCAGGTTACCAGACAGCTATGTGCTATCAGGTTACCAGACAGCTATGTGCTATCAGGTTACCAGACAGCTATGTGCTATCAGGTTACCAGACAGCTATGTGCTATCAGGTTACCAGACAGCAGACAGCTATGTGCTATGAGGTTACCAGACAGCTATGTGCTATCAGGTTACCAGACAGCAGACAGCTATGTGCTATGAGGTTACCAGACAGCTATGTGCTATGAGGTTACCAGACAGCTATGTGCTATCAGGTTACCAGACCGCTATGTGCTATCAGGTTACCAGACCGCTATGTGCTATCAGGTTACCAGACAGCTATGTGCTATGAGGTTACCAGACAGCTATGTGCTATCAGGTTACCAGACAGCTATGTGCTATGAGGTTACCAGACAGCTATGTGCTATCAGGTTACCAGACAGCTATGTGCTATCAGGTTACCAGACAGCTATGTGCTATGAGGTTACCAGACAGCTATGTGCTATCAGGTTACCAGACAGCTATGTGCTATCAGGTTACCAGACAGCTATGTGCTATCAGGTTACCAGACAGCTATGTGCTATGAGGTTACCAGACAGCTATGTGCTATGAGGTTACCAGACAGCTATGTGCTATGAGGTTACCAGACAGCTATGTGCTATGAGGTTACCAGACAGCTATGTGCTATGAGGTTACCAGACAGCTATGTGCTATGAGGTTACCAGACAGCTATGTGCTATGAGGTTACCAGACAGCTATGTGTTATCAGGTTACCAGACAGCAGACAGCTATGTGCTATCAGGTTACCAGACCGCTATGTGCTATCAGGTTACCAGACCGCTATGTGCTATCAGGTTACCAGACAGCTATGTGCTATCAGGTTCAGGTGAGGTTACCAGACAGCTATGTGCTATCAGGTTACCAGACAGCTATGTGCTATCAGGTTACCAGACAGCTATGTGCTATCAGGTTACCAGACAGCTATGTGCTATCAGGTTACCAGACAGCAGACAGCTATGTGCTATGAGGTTACCAGACAGCTATGTGCTATGAGGTTACCAGACAGCTATGTGCTATCAGGTTACCAGACAGCTATGTGCTATCAGGTTACCAGACAGCTATGTGCTATCAGGTTACCAGACAGCAGACAGCTATGTGCTATGAGGTTACCAGACAGCTATGTGCTATCAGGTTACCAGACCGCTATGTGCTATCAGGTTACCAGACCGCTATGTGCTATCAGGTTACCAGACAGCTATGTGCTATGAGGTTACCAGACAGCTATGTGCTATCAGGTTACCAGACAGCTATGTGCTATCAGGTTACCAGACCGCTATGTGCTATCAGGTTACCAGACAGCTATGTGCTATCAGGTTACCAGACAGCTATGTGCTATGAGGTTACCAGACAGCAGACAGCTATGTGCTATGAGGTTACCAGACAGCAGACAGCTATGTGCTATGAGGTTACCAGACACCAGACCGCTATGTGCTATCAGGTTACCAGACCGCTATGTGCTATCAGGTTACCAGACCGCTATGTGCTATCAGGTTACCAGACAGCTATGTGCTATCAGGTTACCAGACAGCTATGTGCTATCAGGTTACCAGACAGCTATGTGCTATCAGGTTACCAGACAGCTATGTGCTATCAGGTTACCAGACAGCTATGTGCTATCAGGTTACCAGACCGCTATGTGCTATCAGGTTACCAGACCGCTATGTGCTATCAGGTGGTTGAAGAAGCTCAGAGCTAGACAGGTCACCCTACTTGGGATCAGTGGGCTGTGATGATCAGGCCTGCTCCTGCATGAGACCCACTGGGTGTGCAGGCTTTTGTTCTAGCCCAGCACTAACACAGCTGCTAAAACAAATCATCAAGCCCTAGATTAGTTGAATCAGGTGTGTCAGTGCTGGGCTGGGATATACGCCTCCACATCAATGTTTGCACAACGCCTTCGCTCTCCCTCCAGGGATGAGCAATATGCTTATCTCCTTCATGTTCTTTCCTTTTCCTCATTCCCCTTCCTGTGTCTGGGCTGTGACCTCATTCCCCTTCCTGTGCCTGGGCTGTGACCTCATTCCCCTTCCTATGTCTGGGCTGTGACCTCATTCCCCTTCCTGTGTCTGGGCTGTGACCTCATTCCCCTTCCTGTGTCTGGGCTGTGACCTCATTCCCCTTCCTGTGCCTGGGCTGTGACCTCATTCCCCTTCCTGTGCCTGGGCTGTGACCTCATTCCCCTTCCTATGTCTGGGCTGTGACCTCATTCCCCTTCCTGTGTCTGGGCTGTGACCTCATTCCCCTTCCTGTGCCTGGGCTGTGACCTCATTCCCCTTCCTATGTCTGGGCTGTGACCTCATTCCCCTTCCTGTGTCTGGGCTGTGACCTCATTCCCCTTCCTGTGTCTGGGCTGTGACCTCATTCCCCTTCCTGCGCCTGGGCTGTGACCTCATTCCCCTTCCTGCGCCTGGGCTGTGACCTCATTCCCCTTCCTGCGCCTGGGCTGTGACCTCATTCCCCTTCCTGTGCCTGGGCTGTGACCTCATTCCCCTTCCTGCGCCTGGGCTGTGACCTCATTCCCCTTCCTGCGCCTGGGCTGTGACCTCATTCCCCTTCCTGCGCCTGGGCTGTGACCTCATTCCCCTTCCTGTGCCTGGGCTGTGACCTCATTCCCCTTCCTATGTCTGGGCTGTGACCTCATTCCACTTCCTGTGTCTGGGCTGTGACCTCATTCCCCTTCCTGCGCCTGGGCTGTGACCTCATTCCCCTTCCTGTGCCTGGGCTGTGACCTCATTCCCCTTCCTGCGCCTGGGCTGTGACCTCATTCCCCTTCCTGTGCCTGGGCTGTGACCTCATTCCCCTTCCTGCGCCTGGGCTGTGACCTCATTCCCCTTCCTGCGCCTGGGCTGTGACCTCATTCCCCTTCCTGCGCCTGGGCTGTGACCTCATTCCCCTTCCTGTGCCTGGGCTGTGACCTCATTCCCCTTCCTGTGCCTGGGCTGTGACCTCATTCCCCTTCCTGTGCCTGGGCTGTGACCTCATTCGGGCTGTGACCTCATTCCCCTTCCTGTGTCTGGGCTGTGACCTCATTCCCCTTCCTGTGCCTGGGCTGTGACCTCATTCCCCTTCCTGTGCCTGGGCTGTGACCTCATTCCCCTTCCTGTGCCTGGGCTGTGACCTCATTCCCCTTCCTGTGCCTGGCCTGTGACCTCATTCCCCTTCCTGTGCCTGGGCTGTGACCTCATTCCCCTTCCTGTGCCTGGCCTGTGAACTCATTCCCCTTCCTGTGCCTGGCCTGTGAACTCATTCCCCTTCCTGTGCCTGGGCTGTGACCTCATTCCCCTTCCTGTGTCTGGGCTGTGACCTCATTCCCCTTCCTGTGTCTGGGCTGTGACCTCATTCCCCTTCCTGTGCCTGGGCTGTGATCTCATTCCCCTTCCTGTGCCTGGGCTGTGACCTCATTCCCCTTCCTGTGCCTGGGCTGTGATCTCATTCCCCTTTGTGCGGGCTGTGTTATGTCTTCATAGAGCTAACCTCGCTCCCCTCTTTATTTATTGGATTCGGTTCGGAGTAAGAATAAGCTTTATTGTCATGAATGACAGGGCTACTGTTGGTAAAGTGAAGTGATATACACACACGTCAACAGTAACATCCCCTCCCCCTCTCCAGGTACGGTCAGTGTGCTGATGTCCTTTGCATTCATCTTTAATCAGTGTCTGGGGTGTGACCAGTACACCTCTCAATGGGTCAGCCTGACGTACTTCATCCCATTCATCATCATCTTCCAATTCGGCTGGGCTGCCACGCAGATCTCACACCTGTCACTCATCCCTGAGCTGGTGTCCTGCGAACACGCCAAGGTGGAGCTCACTGCTTACAGGTAAATAACAACCAGGATGGAGCTCACTGTTTACAGGTAAATAACAACCAGGATGGAGCTCACTGCTTACAGGTGAATAACAACCAGGATGGAGCTCACTGCTTACAGGTAAATACCAACCAGGATGGAGCTCACTGCTTACAGGTAAACAACAACCAGGATGGAGCTCACTGTTTACAGGTAAACAACAACCAGGATGGAGCTCACTGTTTACAGGTGAATAACAACCAGGATGGAGCTCACTGTTTACAGGTAAACAACAACCAGGATGGAGCTCACTGCTTACAGGTAAACAACAACCAGGATGGAGCTCACTGTTTACAGGTAAACAACAACCAGGATGGAGCTCACTGCTTACAGGTAAACAACAACCAGGATGGAGCTCACTGTTTACAGGTGAATAACAACCAGGATGGAGCTCACTGCTTACAGGTAAACAACAACCAGGATGGAGCTCACTGTTTACAGGTGAATAACAACCAGGATGGAGCTAGGGGATAATGTTTGGTTTGTTAAAGGGGATACGCTGTGTGTAACATACGTTTTTAAGGTTTACTTGGCTACTTCAGTCATCTCTCTCTCCATGCCGCTTTCCACACAGACCTAGCCCCGCCCTAGCCCCGCCCCCTGTCACTCAAGGAGCACGTGTTGTTCCTGGACCATGAGACACATTCAGTCTGCATGGTCAATCAAATTTGATAAAATCACATTTAAATTTGTCACGTGCCGAATACAACAGGTGTAGACCTTACAGTGAAATGCTTACTTACAAGCCCTTAATCAACAATGCGGTTTTAAGAAAATAGAGTTAAAATATTTGCGAAATAAAATGTTGAAAAAAAAGAGAATTAACACAATAACAATAACGAGGATATATACAGGGGGTACCGGTACAGAGTCAGTGTGCAGGGGGTACAGGTTAGAGGTGATTTGTACATGTAAGTAGGGGTAAAGCGACCATGCATAGATAAACAGCGAGTAGCAGCAGTGTAAAAACAAAGGGGGGCTGTGTCGATGCAAATAGTCCGGTGGCCATTTGATTAGTTGCTCTGCAGTCTTATGACTTGGGGGGTAGAAGCTGTTAAGGAGCCTTTTGGTCCTAGACTTGGTGCTCCGACCTCTTGCCGTGTGGTAGCAGAGAGAACAGTCTATGACTAGGGTGACTAGAGTCTTTCTTTGACAATTTTTGTGCCTTCCTCTGACACCACCTAGTATAGAGGTCCTGGATGGCAGGAAGCTTGGCCACAGTGATGTACTGGGCTGTACACTGTTAGGGTTTGTTTCCTGTTCCTTGTCAATCATCATTGGTGAATTTAGCATTATGACTATCTTTAATTAAATCATTAAAAAACCTCTGTCAATTTCTGTCTGCAATTGCATTAATAATCAGGAACAGAGCACGCATGTTTCCGAGTAAGTTCTGCAAAATAGAAGTTGCTTTTATTAAACCTGAAGTCCAGCCTTAGTGATGTCACTGCCTACATCATTACCTTCTACTCATGAGACCAAAACCATGCTTACACAGCTATATAATCAAGGTTTTTAGTGTTATCTAAATACTTAGCAGTAAATAATGTCCAAGTTGATTTATAGTGGGATGTCTGACTGGTCCCTTATCTCTTACTGAGTTCTGTCTCTACAGTCACATTTCTCAGACCGTTTCTTTTAGAAGAGGCAGAAAGACCAGAAAAGTACTGTGGAACAATATTAAACCTCATACTGTATATATATTGTTACTCTGTAGTCCAGGACCCTATAAATGTAGTGAGGGAGGGGTCTTATAACCCTTCCCCTTCTATTAATACAACATAAGAATAATCAATTATTCTAATACATCAAACATTTGGTCCAGCCCCTATCATGACCCCTAGGTGAACCTCTAACAACGCACAACCCTCTGTAGCGCCGTACGGTCAGCTGCTGAGCAGTTGCCGTACCAGGCAGTGATGCAACCGGTCAGGAAGCTCTCGTTGGTGCAGCTGTAATAACTTCTTGAGGATCTTGGGTCCCATGACAAATCTTTTCAGTCTTCTGAGGGGGAAAAGGTGTTCCC
Organism: Oncorhynchus gorbuscha; assembly: GCF_021184085.1. Classification (NCBI taxonomy): domain Eukaryota; kingdom Metazoa; phylum Chordata; class Actinopteri; order Salmoniformes; family Salmonidae; genus Oncorhynchus; species Oncorhynchus gorbuscha. The sequence goes on along the minus strand of NC_060194.1, from coordinate 49,961,882 downwards.
TCATCACGACTTACTTGGTGTGTTTGGGACCATGATAGTTTGTTGATGTGAACAGCAAGGAACTTCAAACTCTCGACCCGCTCCACGCCAGCCCCATCGATGTTAAATAGTGCTCTCATGTTTGCCTCGAAGCGAGGATAAAAGGCATTTAGCCGGTTCGGGAATAGCACATGAACACACACAAGACATGGCAAAATGTGTAGAATTGCAGGAAATGATCTTTTTAAAATGGCAAAATATTGTCTCTTGTTCTGCTCTCCCAGGTACGCGTTTACAGTGATGGCCAATATAACGGTGTACGCTGTGGCCTATCTGCTGTTCCACTTCCAGACCGGATCAGACGAGGACCCCTCTCTCACCGAGACCCTGGGGCCCATAGATGTCCCTATATTCAGGGTGAGCAGAGCCATTACCCCATAGATGTCCCTATATTCAGAGCCATACATTACCTCATAGATATCCCTATATTCAGAGCCATACATTACCTCATAGATATCCCTATATTCAGAGCCATACATTACCTCATAGATATCCCTATATTCAGAGCCATACATTACCTCTTAGATATCCCTATATTCAGAGCCATACATTACCTCATAGATATCCCTATATTCAGAGCCATACATTACCTCATAGATATCCCTATATTCAGAGCCATACATTACCTCATAGATATCCCTATATTCAGAGCCATACATTACCTCATAGATATCCCTATATTCAGAGCCATACATTACCTCTTAGATATCCCTATATTCAGGGTGAGTAGAGCCATGCATTACCTCATAGATATCCCTATATTCAGAGCCATACATTACCTCTTAGATATTCCTATATTCAGGGTGAGTAGAGCCATACATTACCTCTTAGATATCCCTATATTCAGGGTGAGTAGAGCCATGCATTACCTCATAGATATCCCTATATTCAGAGCCATACATTACCTCTTAGATATCCCTATATTCAGGGTGAACAGAGCCATACATTACCTCATAGATATCCCTATATTCAGGGTGAGTAGAGCCATACATTACCTCATAGATATCCCTATATTCAGGGTGAACAGAGCCATACATTACCCCATAGATATCCCTATATTCAGGGTGAACAGAGCCATACATTACCTCATAGATATCCCTATATTCAGGGTGAACAGAGCCATACATTACCTCATAGATATCCCTATATTCAGGGTGAACATTACCCCATAGATGAGTAGATCAGGGTTGGCCTCAGATTGTCTATTGTTTCCTGTATAGTTCATGCAAAATCATGATACAATTTTATCTTAAACTTTTTTTTAAAGAATGTGCTTATAACCACAACCATTCACAACTCATTATCTAGATGATGATGTTATCTTCTTCCTCATGTTTGTCATAGGAAGTGCTTGTTGAAATGCACTGTAGGCTCATGCTAGACCTTCAGTATGTCATTTGAACAGTGTTATTATAAATAAATACATGTACACCAATAGTAGACAACTCCAGAGAGGAGATGAAGAGGAGATATTTACGTCTATCCTTCAGGGAGGAGATGAAGAGGAGATATTTACGTCTATCCTTCAGGGAGGAGATGAAGAGGAGATATTTACGTCTATCCTGCAGGGAGGAGATGAAGAGGAGATATTTACGTCTATCCTTCAGGGAGGAGATGAAGAGGAGATATTTACGTCTATCCTTCAGGGAGGAGATGAAGAGGAGATATTTACGTCTATCCTTCAGGGAGGAGATGAAGAGGAGATATTTACGTCTATCCTTCAGGGAGGAGATGAAGAGAGATAGATCAGGGAGGAGATGAAGAGGAGATATTTACGTCTATCCTTCAGGGAGGAGATGAAGAGGAGATATTTACGTCTATCCTTCAGGGAGGAGATGAAGAGGAGATATTTACGTCTATCCTTCAGGGAGGAGATGAAGAGGAGATATTTACGTCTATCCATTTGTACTTTTCATTCTCTATTTATTTTTTCTTTCAGAACCTGAGCCTCATCGTGCTGGGTATCGGTGCTCTTTTCTCTGTCCTCTTTCACCTGGGCACACGGGAAGAGAAGGGGGGATCAGGGGAAGAGAAGAGGGAAGAGGAGGATGATGAAGAAGAAGAAAAGGAGAGCGCCGGCCCCTTATCCCTCGCCCTCAGGCTGTCGCCCCTGTCAAGTCGCTGCTGAGGTGGAAATGCTGGCTGAAACAGCCTGCCTTTTACCAGGTAACACTGAAACACTCCTGTCATTTACCAGGTAACACTGAAACACTCCTGTCATTTACCAGGTAACACTGAAACACACCTGCCTTTTACCAGGTAAATCAAATCAAATCAAATCAAATTTATTTATATAGCCCTTCGTACATCAGCTGATATCTCAAAGTGCTGTACAGAAACCCAGCCTAAAACCCCAAACAGCAAACAATGCAGGTGTAAAAGCACGGTGGCTAGGAAAAACTCCCTAGAAAGGCCAAAACCTAGGAAGAAACCTAGAGAGGAACCGGGCTATGTGGGGTGGCCAGTCCTCTTCTGGCTGTGCCGGGTAGAGATTATAACAGAACATGACCAAGATGTTCAAATGTTCATAAATGACCAGCATGGTCAAATAATAATAAGGCAGAACAGTTGAAACTGGAGCAGCAGCACAGTCAGGTGGACTGGGGACAGCAAGGAGCCATCATGTCAGGTAGTCCTGGGGCACGGTCCTAGGGCTCAGGTCCTCCGAGAGAGAGAAAGAAAGAGAGAATTAGAGAGAGCATATGTGGGGTGGCCAGTCCTCTTCTGGCTGTGCCGGGTGGAGATTATAACAGAACGTGGCCAAGATGTTCAAATGTTCATAAATGACCAGCATGGTTGAATAATAGTAAGGCAGAACAGTTGAAACTGGAGCAGGAGCATGGCCAGGTGGACTGGGGACAGCAAGGAGTCCTCATGTCAGGTAGTCCTGGGACATGGTCCTAGGGCCCAGGCCAGTTGAAACTGGAGCAGCAGCATGGCCAGGTGGACTGGGGACAGCAAGGAGTCATCATGTCAGGTAGTCCTGGGGCATGGTTCTAGGGCTCAGGTCCTCCGAGAGAGAGAAAGAAAGAGAGAAGGAGAGAATTAGAGAACGCACACTTAGATTTACACAGGACACCGAATAGGACAGGAGAAGTACTCCAGATAAACAAACTGACCCTAGCCCCCCGACACATAAACTACTGCAGCATAAATACTGGAGGCTGAGACAGGAGGGGTCAGGAGACACTGTGGCCCCATCCGAGGACACCCCGGACAGGGCCAAACAGGAAGGATATAACCCCACCCACTTTGCCAAAGCACAGCCCCCACACCACTAGAGGGAAATCTTCAACCACCAACTTACCATCCTGAGACAAGGCCGAGTATAGCCCACAAAGATCTCCGACACGGTACAACCCAAGGGGGGGGAGGAAACCCAGACAGGCCGACCACAACAGTGAATCAACCCCCCAGGTGACGCATCCCCCCCAGGGACGGCACGAGAGAGCCCCAGCAAGCCAGTGACTCAGCCCCGTAACAGGGTTAGAGGCAGAGAATCCCAGTGGAAAAAGGGGAACCGGCCAGGCAGAGACAGCAAGGGCGGTTCGTTGCTCCAGAGCCTTTCCGTTCACCTTCCCACTCCTGGGCCAGACTACACTCAATCATATGACCCACTGAAGAGATGAGTCTTCAGTAAAGACTTAAAGGTTGAGACCGAGTTTGCGTCTCTGACATGGGTAGGCAGACCGTTCCATAAAAATGGAGCTCTATAGGAGAAAGCCCTGCCTCCAGCTGTTTGCTTAGAAATTCTAGGGACAATTAGGAGGCCTGCGTCTTGTGACCGTAGCGTACGTGTAGGTATGTACGGCAGGACCAAATCAGAGAGGTAGGTAGGAGCAAGCCCATGTAATGCTTTGTAGGTTAGCAGTAAAACCTTGAAATCAGCCCTTGCTTTGACAGGAAGCCAGTGTAGAGAGGCTAGCACTGGAGTAATATGATCAAATTTTTTGGTTCTAGTCAGGATTCTAGCAGCCGTATTTAGCACTAACTGAAGTTTATTTAGTGCTTTATCCGGGTAGCCGGAAAATAGAGCATTGCAGTAGTCTAACCTAGAAGTGACAAAAGCATGGATTAATTTTTCTGCATCATTTTTGGACAGAAAGTTTCTGATTTTTGCAATGTTACGTAGATGGAAAAAAGCTGTCCTCGAAATGGTCTTGATATGTTCTTCAAAAGAGAGATCAGGGTCCAGAGTAACGCCGAGGTCCTTCACAGTTTTATTTGAGACGACTGTACAACCATTAAGATTAATTGTCAGATTCAACAGAAGATCTCTTTGTTTCTTGGGACCTAGAACAAGCATCTCTGTTTTGTCCGAGTTTAATAGTAGAAAGTTTGCAGCCATCCACTTCCTTATGTCTGAAACACATGCTTCTAGCGAGGGCAATTTTGGTGCTTCACCATGTTTCATTGAAATGTACAGCTGTGTGTCATCCGCATAGCAGTGAAAGTTTACATTATGTTTTCAAATAACATCCCCAAGAGGTAAAATATATAGTGAAAACAATAGTGGTCCTAAAACAGAACCTTGAGGAACACCGAAATGTACAGTTGATTTGTCAGAGGACAAACCATTCACAGAGACAAACTGATATCTTTCCGACAGATAAGACCTAAACCAGGCCAGAACATGTCCGTGTAGACCAATTTGGGTTTCCAATCTCTCCAAAAGAATGTGGTGATCGATGGTATCAAAAGCAGCACTAAGGTCTAGGAGCACTGAAACACGCCTGTCATTTACCAGGTAACACTGAAACACACCTGCCATTTACCAGGTAACACTGAAACACTCCTGCCATTTACCAGGTAACACTGAAACACTCCTGCCATTTACCAGGTAACACTGAAACACTCCTGCCATTTACCAGGTAACACTAAAACACTCCTGCCATTTACCAGGTAACACTGAAACACTCCTGCCATTTACCAGGTAACACTGAAACACTCCTGCCATTTACCAGGTAACACTGAAACACACCTGCCATTTACCAGGTAACACTGACACACTCCTGCCATTTTGAAATCGAGAGATTTTAAGTCCGATTCAACAGCATTTTGATCTGATACTCAGCATCCGTTCTGGATTCGATGCTCAGTGTATTTCCAATCAGGGTTGTTTTGTTTCAATCTCAGGCAGTAGGATTGCTCTACTTAAAGCTTTTTGTGTATATACATATGACAAATAAACTGAATATATTTTTGTTGACATTTTGCAAAACAACACTGCTTTTTCTGTTTTCAGCCCATGTTAATAGTGGTGTTTTCAGCCCATGTTAATAGTGGTGTTTTCAGCCCATGTTAATAGTGGTGTTTTCAGCCCATGTTAATAGTGGTGTTTTCAGCCCATGTTAATAGTGGTGTTTTCAGCCCATGTTAATAGTGGTGTTTTCAGCCCATGTTAATCGTTCCTGTATTTTCCTTCTGTCCTGTCCAGGTAGCGTTTCTCTACATGTCCACCAGGCTGATAGTGAACGTGTCTCAGACGTACATCTCCATGTATCTTACCAACACTCTCATGTTGCCAAAGGTAACAACATCATGTATCTTACCAACACTCTCATGTTGCCAAAGGTAACAACATCATGTATCTTACCAACACTCTCATGCTGCCAAAGGTGACAACATCATGTATCTTACCAACACTCTCATGCTGCCAAAGGTAACACCACTATAGCGATAACGATACCTATAACTATACCGATCACTTTAATTATACCGACACCTGTAACTATACCGATAACTATTATTTAATTTGACCTTTATTTATACAGGTTTTCTCATTGAGATAACATCTCTTTTCCAAGAGAGACCTGGTCCAATAGCAGCAGGTTTTCTCATTGAGATAACATCTCTTTTCCAAGAGAGACCTGGTCCAATAGCAGCAGGTTTTCTCATTGAGATAACATCTCTTTTCCAAGAGAGACCTGGTCCAATAGCAGCAGGTTTTCTCATTGAGATAACATCTCTTTTCCAAGAGAGACCTGGTCCAATAGCAGCAGGTTTTCTCATTGAGATAACATCTCTTTTCCAAGAGAGACCTGGTCCAATAGCAGCAGGTTTTCTCATTGAGATAACATCTCTTTTCCAAGAGAGACCTGGTCCAATAGCAGCAGGTTTTCTCATTGAGATAACATCTCTTTTCCAAGAGAGACCTGGTCCAATAGCAGCAGGTTTTCTCATTGAGATAACATCTCTTTTCTAAGAGAGACCTGGTCCAATAGCAGCAGGTTTTCTCATTGAGATAACATCTCTTTTCCAAGAGAGACCTGGTCCAATAGCAGTTTTCTCAGGTTTTCTCATTGAGATAACATCTCTTTTCCAAGAGAGACCTGGTCCAATAGCAGCAGGTTTTCTCATTGAGATAACATCTCTTTTCCAAGAGAGACCTGGTCCAATAGCAGCAGGTTTTCTCATTGAGATAACATCTCTTTTCCAAGAGAGACCTGGTCCAATAGCAGCAGGTTTTCTCATTGAGATAACATCTCTTTTCCAAGAGAGACCTGGTCCAATAGCAGCAGGTTTTCTCATTGAGATAACATCTCTTTTCTAAGAGAGACCTGGTCCAATAGCAGCAGGTTTTCTCATTGAGATAACATCTCTTTTCTAAGAGAGACCTGGTCCAATAGCAGCAGGTTTTCTCATTGAGATAACATCTCTTTTCCAAGAGAGACCTGGTCCAATAGCAGCAGGTTTTCTCATTGAGATAACATCTCTTTTCCAAGAGAGACCTGGTCCAATAGCAGCAGGTTTTCTCATTGAGATAACATCTCTTTTCCAAGAGAGACCTGGTCCAATAGCAGCAGGTTTTCTCATTGAGATAACATCTCTTTTCCAAGAGACCTGGTCCAATAGCAGCAGGTTTTCTCATTGAGATAACATCTCTTTTCCAAGAGAGACCTGGTCCAATAGCAGCAGGTTTTCTCATTGAGATAACATCTCTTTTCCAAGAGAGACCTGGTCCAATAGCAGCAGGTTTTCTCATTGAGATAACATCTCTTTTCAAGAGAGACCTGGTCCAATAGCAGCAGGTTTTCTCATTGAGATAACATCTCTTTTCCAAGAGAGACCTGGTCCAATAGCAGCAGGTTTTCTCATTGAGATAACATCTCTTTTCCAAGAGAGACCTGGTCCAATAGCAGCAGGTTTTCTCATTGAGATAACATCTCTTTTCCAAGAGAGACCTGGTCCAATAGCAGCAGGTTTTCTCATTGAGATAACATCTCTTTTCCAAGAGAGACCTGGTCCAATAGCAGCAGGTTTTCTCATTGAGATAACATCTCTTTTCCATTGAGAGAGACCTGGTCCAATAGCAGCAGGTTTTCTCATTGAGATAACATCTCTTTTCCAAGAGAGACCTGGTCCAATAGCAGCAGGTTTTCTCATTGAGATAACATCTCTTTTCCAAGAGAGACCTGGTCCAATAGCAGCAGGTTTTCTCATTGAGATAACATCTCTTTTCCAAGAGAGACCTGGTCCAATAGCAGCAGGTTTTCTCATTGAGATAACATCTCTTTTCCAAGAGAGACCTGGTCCAATAGCAGCAGGTTTTCTCATTGAGATAACATCTCTTTTCCAAGAGAGACCTGGTCCAATAGCAGCAGGTTTTCTCATTGAGATAACATCTCTTTTCCAAGAGAGACCTGGTCCAATAGCAGCAGGTTTTCTCATTGAGATAACATCTCTTTTCCAAGAGAGACCTGGTCCAATAGCAGCAGGTTTTCTCATTGAGATAACATCTCTTTTCCAAGAGAGACCTGGTCCAATAGCAGCAGGTTTTCTCATTGAGATAACATCTCTTTTCCAATAGAGACCTGGTCCAATAGCAGCAGGTTTTCTCATTGAGATAACATCTCTTTTCCAATAGAGACCTGGTCCAATAGCAGCAGGGAGAACAACGTTTCAGACAAAACAACTTACGTACACTAACACAACATTAAACAAAACTATAAACACACATACAGTACAACAAAAACATTTTATGTTTAAAAACACAAACATCTTGACTAAAAACAGCTGACCTAAAGACAATTACACTCTTCTATGATATATACATCGATCAAGTGTTTAAACTCCAACAACGAAACTATATCATCACATTTTAAAATGTTCAGGAGAGAATTCCAGGACCACGGAGCTGAGTAACTAAAACTATTTCTACCATGACCTGTTGTAATTTTTGGTACAGTTAGAAGCAAATCAGAATGGGAACGTAATTGATATTTATTTACTGACCTGACTAAAAAAGAACTTCAGATGAAATGGCATTTTATCCAATATGGCCTTATAAATCAGTGCATACCAGTGTTTAAGCCTACGCGAGGTCAATGATGACCAGCCAACAGCGCTGTTGACATCACAATGATGTGTTAGACGTTTCTGATGTGTAATGAACCTGAGGGCTGTATGATACACTGAATCAAGGGCTCTCAGGGTCGTGGCTGAGGCCTGCATATATATAACATCACTACAATCTAAAACCGACAGTAATGTACATCGTACCAGCTCCTTCCTGACCTCAAAAGAAAAACAAGCCTTATGCCGTTAATAAAACCCTATTTTCAGCTTGAGCTTCCTTATCAAGTCCTCTACATGCACAGTGAAGCTCAGCTTGTCATCAACCCACACACCCAAATATTTTTTACTTTAACTTGCTCTATAGTATGTCCACCCGATGTAGCAATGGCATGATTAGTAACATGACTGGCATTTGGAAATACCATGCCTTTTGTTTTAACCGAATTTAGAATCAGCTTTAAATCATACAGATGTATGATATTAAATGCTCTTTTGGCATTTTCAAAAGCTAAGGATAAACTACTACCACTTGAATAAAGAACAGTATCATCTGCATAAAGACAAACACCCACAGTTTCAATAAGATCCCCAATGTTGTTGATATACAAAATGAACAACAGTGGGCCCAAAATAGAACCTTGTGGAACACCTGAGCACACCTCTATGGGCCCAGATTTACAATCATCTCAGTAAATCCACAACATTTTAACCTTTGCACTAACACAGCATGGTCCATGGTGTCAAAAGCCGTCGACAAATCAATAAAAACAATGTAGCTTCTTTATCAAGAGCACAGTGGATGTCATTTAAAACCTTCAATGTTGCTGAAACAGTGCTGTGGCCAGACCTAAAACCTGATTGCATTCCATTTAAGATGTTGTTTTCTTGGAAGTAAACCTTTAGCTTACTAACTAAGGACTCCGGTACCTTTGACAAGTACAGACAATTTTGATATGGGTTGATAGTTGTCAAGTAGCGAAGGATCTCCACCTTTCAGGAGAGGCAGTTCAAAAGCAGATATCCATAACTTGGGGATTTCCTGAACGTCAAGCGTGAGGTTAAAAATACATGTTAACCTCTCTGGGATATGTGGGATGGTAGCGTCCAACCTGTCAACAGCCAGTGAAACTGCAGGGCGCCAAATACAAACAACAGAAATCCCATAATTAAAATTCCTCAAACATACAAGTATTATCCACCATTTTAAAGATAAACTTGTTGTAAATCCAGCCACAGTGTCCGATTTCAAATAGGCTTTACGGAGAAAGCACACCAAACGCTTATGTTAGGTCAGCCAAGGAGAGCCCTCGCAAATGTCAGAAATGGCAATTAAATTCATCACTAACCTTTGATGATCTTCATCAGATGGCACTCCCAGGACTCAATGTTACATAATAAATGTGTGTTTTGTTCGATAAAGTTAATCTTTCTGTCCAAAAACCTTATTTGAAATTGGTGTGTTATGTTCAGAAATGCATTGTCTCAAACAAACATCCGGTAAAAGTGCAGAGAGCCACATCAAATTACAGAAATACTCATCATAAACATTGATAAAAGATACAAGTGTTATGCATGGAAATATAGATAAACTACTCCTTAATGCAACCGCTGTGTCAGATTTCAAAAAAGCTTTACGGCGAAAGCACACCTTGCGATTATGTTAGGTCACCGCCTAGCCACAGAAAAACATACAGGCATTTTCCAAAGAAGGAGAGGTGTCAGAAAAGTCAGAAATAGCTTTATAAATATTCACTTACCTTTGATGATCTTCATCAGAATGCACTCCCAGGAATCCCAGTTCCACAAATGTTTGTTTTGTTTCGATAAAGTCTATAATTTATGGCCAAATACCTCCTTTTTATTCACGTGTTTAGTTCACAAATCCAAATTCATTCTGCCGGACCTCTTACTCAATAAGCTCTCATTCTCTCCTCCTTCACAGTAGAAGCCTCAAACAAGGTTCTAAAGACTGTTGACATCTAGTGGAAGCCTTAGGAAGTGCAATATGACCCCATAGACACTGTATATTCAATAGGCAATGACTTGAAAAACTACAAACCTCAGATTTCCCACTTCCTGGTTGGATTGTTTCTCAGGTTTTTGCCGCCTGCCATATGAGTTCTGTTAAACTCACATACATCATTCAAACAGTTTTAGAAACTTCAGAGTGTTTTCTACCCACATCTACTAATTATATGCATATTCTAGCTTTTGGGCCTGAGTAGCAGGCAGTTTACTCTGGGAACCTTATTATCCAAGCTACTCAATACTGCCCCCCAGTCCCAAAGAAGTGTGGAGCAATGATGTCTGCAGCTAGGTGTAGGAGGCGGGGGTCTAGTTCATCAGGGCCAGGGTATTTTTTTAAATCAATTTCTTTCAGGAAAAAACTATACTTATAACTATACCAATAATTATACCGATACTTTAGCTATGCCTTTAACTATACCTATAATTATAACTATACCTGTACCTATAATTATAACTATACCTGTACCTATAATTATAACTATACCTGTACCTATAATTATAACTATACCTGTACCTATAATTATAACTATACCTGTAATTATAACTATACCTATAATTATAACTATACCTATAATTATAACTATACCTATAATTATAACTATACCTATAATTATAACTATACCTATAATTATAACTATACCTGTACCTATACCTATAATTATAACTATACCTATACCTATAATTATAACTATACCTGTACCTATACCTATAATTATAACTATACCTGTACCTATACCTATAATTATAACTATACCTGTACCTGTACCTATAATTATAACTATACCTATACCTATAATTATAACTATACCTGTACCTATACCTATAATTATAACTATACCTGTACCTATACCTATACCTATAATTATAACTATACCTGTACCTATACCTATAATTATAACTATACCTGTACCTGTACCTATAATTATAACTATACCTGTACCTACAATTATAACTATACCTGTACCTACAATTATAACTATACCTGTACCTATAATTATAACTATACCTGTACCTATAATTATAACTATACCTGTACCTATAATTATAACTATACCTATAATTATAACTATACCTGTACCTATACCTGTACCTATACCTATAACTATACCTATAATTATAACTATACCTATAATTATAACTATACCTATAATTATAACTATACCTATAATTATAACTATACCTATACCTACAATTATACCTACAATTATACCTATACCTACAATTATACCTATACCTACAATTATAACTATACCTATACCTACAATTATACCTACAATTATACCTATACCTACAATTATACCTATACCTACAATTATACCTATACCTACAATTATAACTATACCTATACCTACAATTATAACTATACCTATACCTACAATTATAACTATACCTGTACCTACAATTATAACTATACCTGTATCTGTTCTTGATATAGAACCAGGACCTTGGCTGTATCTGTTATTGATATAGAACCAGGACCTTGGCTGTATCTGTTATTGATATAGAACCAGGACCTTGGCTGTATCTGTTATTGATGTAGAACCAGGACCTTGGCTGTATCTGTTATTGATGTAGAACCAGGACCTTGGCTGTATCTGTTATTGATGTAGAACCAGGACCTTGGCTGTATCTGTTATTGATGTAGAACCAGGACCTTGGCTGTATCTGTTATTGATGTAGAACCAGGACCTTGGCTGTACCTGTTATTGATGTAGAACCAGGACCTTGGCTGTACCTGTTATTGATATAGAACCAGGACCTTGGCTGTACCTGTTAGGAAACTGTGTTACTTAGACGTTCTGTCCCCTGTTCCAGAAATACATTGCCACTATTCCCTTGGTGATGTACGTCAGTGGCTTCGCTTCCTCTTTCATCATGAAGTCTATCAGCAAACTCATCGGCAAATGTGTGAGTGTCTGTCTGGTCTATTTACGATCTGTTCAGTAGTTTGTCTCAAACTGTAATACACATAACACAGTAGATTTTATGGATTAGGTTTTCAGTACATCTCTGACATTACATTATTGAACTAATATTTGTGTCTTGCTGGTCTCTGATTGGTAGATGACCTACTTTGTGGGCCTGCTGCTGATCATGGCCTTCTCTTATTGGGTGTTGATAGACGACCAGATGGGTGACCGGATCTACGGGGCGTCCGTCCTTCTAGGGGTGGGGTCAGCTACCATCCTGGTGATGTCACTCTCCATGACCGCTGACCTCATCGGGGACCAGACGGTTGGTGTTAATAAAGTTACAGTCTTCAACTAGACCCTTAGTTACGGTCTTCAACTAGACCCGTAGTTACGGTCTTCAACTAGACCCTTAGTTACGGTCTTCAACTAGACCCTTAGTTACGGTCTTCAACTAGACCCTTAGTTACGGTCTTCAACTAGACCCGTAGTGTTACGGTCTTCAACTAGACCCGTAGTTACGGTCTTCAACTAGACCCGTAGTTACGGTCTTCAACTAGACCCGTAGTTACGGTCTTCAACTAGACCCGTAGTTACGGTCTTCAACTAGACCCGTAGTTACGGTCTTCAACTAGACCCGTAGTTACGGTCTTCAACTAGACCCGTAGTTACGGTCTTCAACTAGACCCGTAGTTACGGTCTTCAACTAGACCCGTAGTTACGGTCTTCAACTAGACCCGTAGTTACGGTCTTCAACTAGACCCGTAGTTACGGTCTTCAACTAGACCCTTAGTTACGGTCTTCAACTAGACCCTTAGTGTTACGGTCTTCAACTAGACCCGTAGTGTTACGGTCTTCAACTAGACCCGTAGTTACGGTCTTCAACTAGACCCGTAGTGTTACGGTCTTCAACTAGACCCGTAGTTACGGTCTTCAACTAGACCCGTAGTTACGGTCTTCAACTAGACCCGTAGTTACGGTCTTCAACTAGACCCGTAGTTACGGTCTTCAACTAGACCCGTAGTTACGGTCTTCAACTAGCAACTAGACCCGTAGTTACGGTCTTCAACTAGACCCGTAGTTACGGTCTTCAACTAGACCCGTAGTTACGGTCTTCAACTAGACCCGTAGTTACGGTCTTCAACTAGACCCGTAGTTACGGTCTTCAACTAGACCCGTAGCGATCGTCTTCAACTAGACTCTAGACCCTTAGTTATAGTATTTTTTTGTGGTCAGGAGAATCTTAGGGCCCGATGAGTTAATGTGTGAGACTGATGGAGTTTGTTTTCATGTTTGTGAAACTTTCCCTGTATTTCACAGCAAAGTGGAGCGTTTGTTTATGGGGCCATGAGCTTCACTGACAAGGTGGCCAACGGAGTAGCTGTTATGATGATACAGACTCTACACCCCTGCCAGTGAGTGTGTGTGTGTGTGTCTGCCTTAGTGTTGTGTGCAATACCCACGCTTCTCTACTTTTTCAATACTACAACATGAAAAACGGTTTGGTACTGAAATTTGTGTTAAGGTCAGTACTTCTTTCAAATGTGTCACGGATCAAATCAAATGTGTCTTTCAGCACAGCCAGCCCCTTATTATAGAGAACCGTGCCTGTTCTACTAACTCACTGCTAGCCTGGGAGTCTGGGCTGCATCATGTTAGCTCCACTAACTCACTGCTAGCCTGGGAGTCTGGACTGCATCATGTTAGCTCCACTGACTCACTGCTAGCCTGGGAGTCTGGGCTGCATCATGTTAGCTCCACTAACTCACTGCTAGCCTGGGAGTCTGGGCTGCATCATGTTAGCTCCACTAACTCACTGCTAGCCTGGGAGTCTGGACTGCATCATGTTAGCTCCACTAACTCACTGCTAGCCTGGGAGTCTGGGCTGCATCATGTTAGCTCCACTAACTCACTGCTAGCCTGGGAGTCTGGACTGCATCATGTTAGCTCCACTAACTCACTGCTAGCCTGGGAGTCTGGGCTGCATCATGTTAGCTCCACTAACTCACTGCTAGCCTGGGAGTCTGGGCTGCATCATGTTAGCTCCACTAACTCACTGCTAGCCTGGGAGTCTGGGCTGCATCATGTTAGCTCTACTAACTCACTGCTATCCTGCACTGGGAGTCTGGGCTGCATCATGTTAGCTCCACTAACTCACTGCTATCCTGCACTGGGAGTCTGGGCTGCATCATGTTAGCTCCACTAACTCACTGCTAGCCTGTACTGGGAGTCTGGGCTGCATCATGTTAGCTCCACTAACTCACTGCTAGCCTGTACTGGGAGTCTGGGCTGCATCATGTTAGCTCCACTAACTCACTGCTAGCCTGGGAGTCTGGGCTGCATCATGTTAGCTCCACTAACTCACTGCTAGCCTGGAAGTCTGGGCTGCATCATGTTAGCTCTACTAACTCACTGTTAGCCTGGGAGTCTGGGCTGCATCATGTTAGCTTCAATAACTCACTGCTAGCCTGGAAGTCTGGGCTGCATCATGGTAGCTCCACTAACTCACTGCTAGCCTGGGAGTCTGGATTGCATCATGTTAGCTCCACTAACTCACTGCTAGCCTGGGAGTCTGGGCTGCATCATGTTAGCTCCACTAACTCACTGCTAGCCTGGGAGTCTGGGCTGCATCATGTTAGCTCTACTAACTCACTGCTATCCTGCACTGGGAGTCTGGGCTGCATCATGTTAGCTCCACTAACTCACTGCTATCCTGCACTGGGAGTCTGGGCTGCATCATGTTAGCTCCACTAACTCACTGCTAGCCTGTACTGGGAGTCTGGGCTGCATCATGTTAGCTCCACTAACTCACTGCTAGCCTGTACTGGGAGTCTGGGCTGCATCATGTTAGCTCCACTAACTCACTGCTAGCCTGTACTGGGAGTCTGGGCTGCATCATGTTAGCTCCACTAACTCACTGCAAGCCTGGGAGTCTGGGCTGCATCATGTTAGCTCCACTAACTCACTGCTAGCCTGGAAGTCTGGGCTGCATCATGTTAGCTCTACTAACTCACTGTTAGCCTGGGAGTCTGGGCTGCATCATGTTAGCTTCAATAACTCACTGCTAGCCTGGAAGTCTGGGCTGCATCATGTTAGCTTCAATAACTCACTGCTAGCCTGGAAGTCTGGGCTGCATCATGGTAGCTCCACTAACTCACTGCTAGCCTGGGAGTCTGGCTGCATCATGTTGTCTCCACTAACTCACTGCTAGCCTGGGAGTCTGGATTGCATCATGTTAGCTCCACTAACCCACTGCTATCCTGCACTGGGAGTCTGGGCTGCATCATGTTAGCTTCACTAACTCACTGCTAGCCTGGGAGTCTGGACTGCATCATGTTAGCCCCACTAACTCACTGCTAGCCTGGGAGTCTGGACTGCATCATGTTAGCTCCACTAACTCACTGCTAGCCTGGGAGTCTGGGCTGCATCATGTTAGCTCCACTAACTCACTGCTAGCCTGGAAGTCTGGGCTGCATCATGTTAGCTCTACTAACTCACTGTTAGCCTGGGAGTCTGGGCTGCATCATGTTAGCTTCAATAACTCACTGCTAGCCTGGAAGTCTGGGCTGCATCATGGTAGCTCCACTAACTCACTGCTAGCCTGGGAGTCTGGGCTGCATCATGTTAGCTCCACTAACTCACTGCTAGCCTGGAAGTCTGGGCTGCATCATGTTAGCGCTACTAACTCACTGTTAGCCTGGGAGTCTGGGCTGCATCATGTTAGCTCTACTAACTCACTGCTAGCCTGGAAGTCTGGGCTGCATCATGTTAGCGCTACTAACTCACTGTTAGCCTGGGAGTCTGGGCTGCATCATGTTAGCTCCACTAACTCACTGCTAGCCTGGGAGTCTGGATTGCATCATGTTAGCTCCACTAACCCACTGCTATCCTGCACTGGGAGTCTGGGCTGCATCATGTTAGCTCCACTAACTCACTGCTAGCCTGGGAGTCTGGACTGCATCATGTTAGCCCCACTAACTCACTGCTAGCCTGGGAGTCTGGGCTGCATCATGTTAGCTCCACTAACCCACTGCTATCCTGCACTGGGAGTCTGGGCTGCATCATGTTAGCTCCACTAACTCACTGCTAGCCTGGGAGTCTGGACTGCATCATGTTAGCCCCACTAACTCACTGCTAGCCTGGGAGTCTGGGCTGCATCATGTTAGCTCCACTAACCCACTGCTATCCTGCACTGGGAGTCTGGGCTGCATCATGTTAGCTCCACTAACTCACTGCTAGCCTGGGAGTCTGGACTGCATCATGTTAGCCCCACTAACTCACTGCTAGCCTGGGAGTCTGGGCTGCATCATGTTAGCTCCACTAACCCACTGCTATCCTGCACTGGGAGTCTGGGCTGCATCATGTTAGCTCCACTAACTCACTGCTAGCCTGGGAGTCTGGATTGCATCATGTTAGCCCCACTAACTCACTGCTAGCCTGGGAGTCTGGACTGCATCATGTTAGCCCCACTAACTCACTGCTAGCCTGGGAGTCTGGGCTGCATCATGTTAGCTCCACTAACTCACTGCTAGCCTGGGAGTCTGGATTGCATCATGTTAGCTCCATTAACTCACTGCTAGCCTGGGAGTCTGGGCTGCATCATGTTAGCTCCACTAACTCACTGCTAGCCTGGGAGTCTGGATTGCATCATGTTAGCTCCACTAACTCACTGCTAGCCTGGGAGTCTGGATTGCATCATGTTAGCTCCACTAACTCACTGCTAGCCTGGGAGTCTGGATTGCATCATCTTAGCCCCACTAACTCACTGCTAGCCTGGGAGTCTGGATTGCATCATGTTAGCTCCACTAACTCACTGCTAGCCTGGGAGTCTGGATTGCATCATGTTAGCTCCACTAACTCACTGCTAGCCTGGGAGTCTGGGCTGCATCATGTTAGCTCCACTAACTCACTGCTAGCCTGGGAGTCTGGATTGCATCATGTTAGCTCCACTAACTCACTGCTAGCCTGGGAGTCTGGATTGCATCATGTTAGCTCCACTAACTCACTGCTAGCCTGGGAGTCTGGATTGCATCATGTTAGCCCCACTAACTCACTGCTAGCCTGGGAGTCTGGATTGCATCATGTTAGCCCCACTAACTCACTGCTAGCCTGGGAGTCTGGATTGCATCATGTTAGCCCCACTAACTCACTGCTAGCCTGGGAGTCTGGATTGCATCATGTTAGCCCCACTAACTCACTGCTAGCCTGGGAGTCTGGATTGCATCATGTTAGCCCCACTAACTCACTGCTAGCCTGGGAGTCTGGATTGCATCATGTTAGCCCCACTAACTCACTGCTAGCCTGGGAGTCTGGGCTGCATCATGTTAGCTCCACTAACTCACTGCTAGCCTGGGAGTCTGGATTGCATCATGTTAGCTCCACTAACTCACTGCTAGCCTGGGAGTCTGGGCTGCATCATGTTAGCTCCACTAACTCACTGCTAGCCTGGGAGTCTGGATTGCATCATGTTAGCTCCACTAACTCACTGCTAGCCTGGGAGTCTGGATTGCATCATCTTAGCCCCACTAACTCACTGCTAGCCTGGGAGTCTGGATTGCATCATGTTAGCTCCACTAACTCACTGCTAGCCTGGGAGTCTGGATTGCATCATGTTAGCTCCACTAACTCACTGCTAGCCTGGGAGTCTGGGCTGCATCATGTTAGCTCCACTAACTCACTGCTAGCCTGGGAGTCTGGATTGCATCATGTTAGCTCCACTAACTCACTGCTAGCCTGGGAGTCTGGATTGCATCATGTTAGCCCCACTAACTCACTGCTAGCCTGGGAGTCTGGATTGCATCATGTTAGCTCCACTAACTCACTGCTAGCCTGGGAGTCTGGATTGCATCATGTTAGCTCCACTAACTCACTGCTAGCCTGGGAGTCTGGGCTGCATCATGTTAGCCCCACTAACTCACTGCTAGCCTGGGAGTCTGGGCTGCATCATCTTAGCCCCACTAACTCACTGCTAGCCTGGAAGTCTGGATTGCATCATGTTAGCTCCACTAACTCACTGCTAGCCTGGGAGTCTGGATTGCATCATCTTAGCTCCACTAACTCACTGTTAGCCTGGGAGTCTGGATTGCATCATGTTAGCTCCACTAACTCACTGCTAGCCTGGGAGTCTGGATTGCATCATGTTAGCCCCACTAACTCACTGCTAGCCTGGGAGTCTGGGCTGTATCATCTTAGCCCCACTAACTCACTGCTAGCCTGGGAGTCTGGGCTGCATCATGTTAGCTCCACTAACTCACTGCTAGCCTGGGAGTCTGGACTGCATCATGTTAGCTCCACTAACTCACTGCTAGCCTGGGAGTCTGGGCTGCATCATGTTAGCCCCACTAACTCACTGTTAGCCTGGGAGTCTGGATTGCATCATGTTAGCCCCACTAACTCACTGCTAGCCTGGGAGTCTGGATTGCATCATGTTAGCCCCACTAACTCACTGCTAGCCTGGAAGTCTGGGCTGTATCATCTTAGCCCCACTAACTCACTGCTAGCCTGGGAGTCTGGGCTGTATCATCTTAGCTCCACTAACTCACTGCTAGCCTGGGAGTCTGGACTGTATCATCTTAGCTCCACTAACTCACTGCTAGCCTGGGAGTCTGGACTGTATCATCTTAGCTCCACTAACTCACTGCTAGCCTGGGAGTCTGGGCTGTATCATCTTAGCTCCACTAACTCACTGCTAGCCTGGGAGTCTGGATTGCATCATCTTAGCCCCACTAACTCACTGCTAGCCTGGGAGTCTGGATTGCATCATGTTAGCTCCACTAACTCACTGCTAGCCTGGGAGTCTGGATTGCATCATGTTAGCCCCACTAACTCACTGCTAGCCTGGGAGTCTGGATTGCATCATGTTAGCCCCACTAACTCACTGCTAGCCTGGGAGTCTGGATTGCATCATGTTAGCCCCACTAACTCACTGCTAGCCTGGGAGTCTGGATTGCATCATGTTAGCTCCACTAACTCACTGCTAGCCTGGGAGTCTGGATTGCATCATGTTAGCCCCACTAACTCACTGCTAGCCTGGGAGTCTGGATTGCATCATGTTAGCTCCACTAACTCACTGCTAGCCTGGGAGTCTGGATTGCATCATCTTAGCCCCACTAACTCACTGCTAGCCTGGGAGTCTGGATTGCATCATGTTAGCTCCACTAACTCACTGCTAGCCTGGGAGTCTGGACTGCATCATGTTAGCCCCACTAACTCACTGCTAGCCTGGGAGTCTGGACTGCATCATCTTAGCTCCACTAACTCACTGCTAGCCTGGGAGTCTGGACTGCATCATCTTAGCTCCACTAACTCACTGCTAGCCTGGGAGTCTGGATTGCATCATGTTAGCTCCACTAACTCACTGCTAGCCTGGGAGTCTGGATTGCATCATGTTAGCTCCACTAACTCACTGCTAGCCTGGGAGTCTGGATTGCATCATGTTAGCTCCACTAACTCACTGCTAGCCTGGGAGTCTGGATTGCATCATGTTAGCCCCACTAACTCACTGCTAGCCTGGGAGTCTGGATTGCATCATGTTAGCCCCACTAACTCACTGCTAGCCTGGGAGTCTGGATTGCATCATGTTAGCCCCACTAACTCACTGCTAGCCTGGGAGTCTGGATTGCATCATGTTAGCTCCACTAACTCACTGCTAGCCTGGGAGTCTGGATTGCATCATGTTAGCCCCACTAACTCACTGCTAGCCTGGGAGTCTGGATTGCATCATGTTAGCCCCACTAACTCACTGCTAGCCTGGGAGTCTGGATTGCATCATGTTAGCCCCACTAACTCACTGCTAGCCTGGGAGTCTGGATTGCATCATGTTAGCCCCACTAACTCACTGCTAGCCTGGGAGTCTGGATTGCATCATGTTAGCTCCACTAACTCACTGCTAGCCTGGGAGTCTGGATTGCATCATGTTAGCCCCACTAACTCACTGCTAGCCTGGGAGTCTGGATTGCATCATGTTAGCCCCACTAACTCACTGCTAGCCTGGGAGTCTGGATTGCATCATGTTAGCTCCACTAACTGACTGCTAGCCTGGGAGTCTGGATTGCATCATGTTAGCCCCACTAACTCACTGCTAGCCTGGGAGTCTGGATTGCATCATGTTAGCCCCACTAACTCACTGCTAGCCTGGGAGTCTGGATTGCATCATGTTAGCCCCACTAACTCACTGCTAGCCTGGGAGTCTGGATTGCATCATGTTAGCCCCACTAACTCACTGCTAGCCTGGGAGTCTGGATTGCATCATGTTAGCTCCACTAACTCACTGCTAGCCTGGGAGTCTGGATTGCATCATGTTAGCCCCACTAACTCACTGCTAGCCTGGGAGTCTGGATTGCATCATGTTAGCCCCACTAACTCACTGCTAGCCTGGGAGTCTGGATTGCATCATGTTAGCCCCACTAACTCACTGCTAGCCTGGGAGTCTGGATTGCATCATGTTAGCCCCACTAACTCACTGCTAGCCTGGGAGTCTGGATTGCATCATGTTAGCCCCACTAACTCACTGCTAGCCTGGGAGTCTGGATTGCATCATGTTAGCCCCACTAACTCACTGCTAGCCTGGGAGTCTGGATTGCATCATGTTAGCCCCACTAACTCACTGCTAGCCTGGGAGTCTGGATTGCATCATGTTAGCCCCACTAACTCACTGCTAGCCTGGGAGTCTGGATTGCATCATGTTAGCCCCACTAACTCACTGCTAGCCTGGGAGTCTGGATTGCATCATGTTAGCCCCACTAACTCACTGCTAGCCTGGGAGTCTGGATTGCATCATGTTAGCCCCACTAACTCACTGCTAGCCTGGGAGTCTGGATTGCATCATGTTAGCCCCACTAACTCACTGCTAGCCTGGGAGTCTGGATTGCATCATGTTAGCTCCACTAACTCACTGCTAGCCTGGGAGTCTGGATTGCATCATGTTAGCCCCACTAACTCACTGCTAGCCTGGGAGTCTGGATTGCATCATGTTAGCCCCACTAACTCACTGCTAGCCTGGGAGTCTGGATTGCATCATGTTAGCCCCACTAACTCACTGCTAGCCTGGGAGTCTGGATTGCATCATGTTAGCCCCACTAACTCACTGCTAGCCTGGGAGTCTGGATTGCATCATGTTAGCCCCACTAACTCACTGCTAGCCTGGGAGTCTGGATTGCATCATGTTAGCCCCACTAACTCACTGCTAGCCTGGGAGTCTGGATTGCATCATGTTAGCCCCACTAACTCACTGCTAGCCTGGGAGTCTGGATTGCATCATGTTAGCCCCACTAACTCACTGCTAGCCTGGGAGTCTGGATTGCATCATGTTAGCCCCACTAACTCACTGCTAGCCTGGGAGTCTGGGCTGCATCATCTTAGCTCCACTAACTCACTGCTAGCCTGGGAGTCTGGGCTGCATCATGTTAGCCCCACTAACTCACTGCTAGCCTGGGAGTCTGGGCTGCATCATGTTAGCTCCACTAACTCACTGCTAGCCTGGGAGTCTGGGCTGCATCATGTTAGCTCCACTAACCCACTGCTAGCCTGGGAGTCTGGATTGCATCATGTTAGCTCCACTAACCCACTGCTAGCCTGGGAGTCTGGGCTGCATCATGTTAGCCCCACTAACTCACTGCTAGCCTGGGAGTCTGGGCTGCATCATGTTAGCTCCACTAACTCACTGCTAGCCTGGGAGTCTGGGCTGCATCATGTTAGCTCCACTAACCCACTGCTAGCCTGGGAGTCTGGATTGCATCATGTTAGCTCCACTAACCCACTGCTAGCCTGGGAGTCTGGATTGCATCATGTTAGCTCCACTAACCCACTGCTAGCCTGGGAGTCTGGATTGCATCATCTTAGCTCCACTAACTCACTGTTAGCCTGGGAGTCTGGATTGCATCATCTTAGCTCCACTAACCCACTGCTAGCCTGGGAGTCTGGATTGCATCATCTTAGCTCCACTAACCCACTGCTAGCCTGGGAGTCTGGATTGCATCATGTTAGCCCCACTAACTCACTGCTAGCCTGGGAGTCTGGATTGCATCATGTTAGCCCCACTAACTCACTGCTAGCCTGGGAGTCTGGATTGCATCATGTTAGCCCCACTAACTCACTGCTAGCCTGGGAGTCTGGATTGCATCATGTTAGCCCCACTAACTCACTGCTAGCCTGGGAGTCTGGACTGCATCATCTTAGCTCCACTAACTCACTGCTAGCCTGGGAGTCTGGGCTGCATCATGTTAGCCCCACTAACTCACTGCTAGCCTGGGAGTCTGGGCTGCATCATGTTAGCTCCACTAACTCACTGCTAGCCTGGGAGTCTGGGCTGCATCATGTTAGCTCCACTAACCCACTGCTAGCCTGGGAGTCTGGATTGCATCATGTTAGCTCCACTAACCCACTGCTAGCCTGGGAGTCTGGGCTGCATCATGTTAGCCCCACTAACTCACTGCTAGCCTGGGAGTCTGGGCTGCATCATGTTAGCTCCACTAACTCACTGCTAGCCTGGGAGTCTGGGCTGCATCATGTTAGCTCCACTAACCCACTGCTAGCCTGGGAGTCTGGATTGCATCATGTTAGCTCCACTAACCCACTGCTAGCCTGGGAGTCTGGATTGCATCATGTTAGCTCCACTAACCCACTGCTAGCCTGGGAGTCTGGATTGCATCATCTTAGCTCCACTAACTCACTGTTAGCCTGGGAGTCTGGATTGCATCATCTTAGCTCCACTAACCCACTGCTAGCCTGGGAGTCTGGATTGCATCATCTTAGCTCCACTAACCCACTGCTAGCCTGGGAGTCTGGGCTGCATCATCTTAGCTCCACTAACTCACTGCTAGCCTGGGAGTCTGGGCTGCATCATCTTAGCTCCACTAACCCACTGTTAGCCTGGGAGTCTGGATGCATCATGTTAGCTCCACTAACTCACTGCTAGCCTGGGAGTCTGGGCTGCATCATCTTAGCTCCACTAACCCACTGTTAGCCTGGGAGTCTGGATGCATCATGTTAGCTCCACTAACTCACTGCTAGCCTGGGAGTCTGGATTGCATCATGTTAGCTCCACTAACTCACTGCTAGCCTGGGAGTCTGGATTGCATCATGTTAGCTCCACTAACTCACTGCTAGCCTGGGAGTCTGGATTGCATCATGTTAGCCCCACTAACCCACTGCTAGCCTGGGAGTCTGGATTGCATCATGTTAGCTCCACTAACTCACTGCTAGCCTGGGAGTCTGGATTGCATCATGTTAGCTCCACTAACTCACTGCTAGCCTGGGAGTCTGGGCTGTATCATGTTAGCTCCACTAACTCACTGCTAGCCTGGGAGTCTGGGCTGCATCATCTTAGCTCCACTAACTCACTGCTAGCCTGGGAGTCTTAGCTCCACTAACCCACTGCTAGCCTGGGAGTCTTAGCTCCACTAACTCACTGCTAGCCTGGGAGTCTTAGCTCCACTAACCCACTGCTAGCCTGGGAGTCTTAGCTCCACTAACCCACTGCTAGCCTGGGAGTCTTAGCTCCACTAACCCACTGCTAGCCTGGGAGTCTTAGCTCCACTAACCCACTGCTAGCCTGGGAGTCTGGACTGCATCATGTTAGCCCCACTAACCCACTGCTAGCCTGGGAGTCTGGATTGCATCATCTTAGCTCCACTAACTCACTGTTAGCCTGGGAGTCTGGATTGCATCATCTTAGCTCCACTAACCCACTGCTAGCCTGGGAGTCTGGATTGCATCATCTTAGCTCCACTAACCCACTGCTAGCCTGGGAGTCTGGGCTGCATCATCTTAGCTCCACTAACTCACTGCTAGCCTGGGAGTCTGGGCTGCATCATCTTAGCTCCACTAACCCACTGTTAGCCTGGGAGTCTGGATGCATCATGTTAGCTCCACTAACTCACTGCTAGCCTGGGAGTCTGGGCTGCATCATCTTAGCTCCACTAACCCACTGTTAGCCTGGGAGTCTGGATGCATCATGTTAGCTCCACTAACTCACTGCTAGCCTGGGAGTCTGGATTGCATCATGTTAGCTCCACTAACTCACTGCTAGCCTGGGAGTCTGGATTGCATCATGTTAGCTCCACTAACTCACTGCTAGCCTGGGAGTCTGGATTGCATCATGTTAGCCCCACTAACCCACTGCTAGCCTGGGAGTCTGGATTGCATCATGTTAGCTCCACTAACTCACTGCTAGCCTGGGAGTCTGGATTGCATCATGTTAGCTCCACTAACTCACTGCTAGCCTGGGAGTCTGGGCTGTATCATGTTAGCTCCACTAACTCACTGCTAGCCTGGGAGTCTGGGCTGCATCATCTTAGCTCCACTAACTCACTGCTAGCCTGGGAGTCTTAGCTCCACTAACCCACTGCTAGCCTGGGAGTCTTAGCTCCACTAACTCACTGCTAGCCTGGGAGTCTTAGCTCCACTAACCCACTGCTAGCCTGGGAGTCTTAGCTCCACTAACCCACTGCTAGCCTGGGAGTCTTAGCTCCACTAACCCACTGCTAGCCTGGGAGTCTGGACTGCATCATGTTAGCCCCACTAACCCACTGCTAGCCTGGGAGTGTTAGCCCCACTAACCCACTGCTAGCCTGGGAGTGTTAGCTCCACTAACCCACTGCTAGCCTGGGAGTGTTAGCCCCACTAACCCACTGCTAGCCTGGGAGTGTTAGCCCCACTAACCCACTGCTAGCCTGGGAGTCTTAGCTCCACTAACCCACTGCTAGCCTGGGAGTCTTAGCTCCACTAACCCACTGCTAGCCTGGGAGTCTTAGCTCCACTAACCCACTGCTAGCCTGGGAGTCTTAGCTCCACTAACCCACTGCTAGCCTGGGAGTCTTAGCTCCACTAACCCACTGCTAGCCTGGGAGTCTGGACTGCATCATGTTAGCCCCACTAACCCACTGCTAGCCTGGGAGTGTTAGCCCCACTAACCCACTGCTAGCCTGCGAGTGTTAGCTCCACTAACCCACTGCTAGCCTGGGAGTGTTAGCCCCACTAACCCACTGCTAGCCTGGGAGTGTTAGCCCCACTAACCCACTGCTAGCCTGGGAGTGTTAGCCCCACTAACCCACTGCTAGCCTGGGAGTCTTAGCCCCACTAACCCACTGCTAGCCTGGGAGTCTTAGCTCCACTAACCCACTGCTAGCCTGGGAGTCTTAGCTCCACTAACCCACTGCTAGCCTGGGAGTCTTAGCTCCACTAACCCACTGCTAGCCTGGGAGTCTTAGCTCCACTAACCCACTGCTAGCCTGGGAGTCTTAGCTCCACTAACCCACTGCTAGCCTGGGAGTCTTAGCCCCACTAACCCACTGCTAGCCTGGGAGTCTTAGCTCCACTAACCCACTGCTAGCCTGGGAGTCTTAGCTCCACTAACCCACTGCTAGCCTGGGAGTCTTAGCCCCACTAACTCACTGCTAGCCTGGGAGTCTTAGCTCCACTAACCCACTGCTAGCCTGGGAGTCTTAGCCCCACTAACCCACTGCTAGCCTGGGAGTCTTAGCTCCACTAACCCACTGCTAGCCTGGGAGTCTTAGCTCCACTAACCCACTGCTAGCCTGGGAGTCTTAGCCCCACTAACTCACTGCTAGCCTGGGAGTCTTAGCTCCACTAACCCACTGCTAGCCTGGGAGTCTTAGCCCCACTAACCCACTGCTAGCCTGGGAGTCTTAGCCCCACTAACCCACTGCTAGCCTGGGAGTCTTAGCTCCACTAACCCACTGCTAGCCTGGGAGTCTTAGCCCCACTAACCCACTGCTAGCCTGGGAGTCTTAGCTCCACTAACCCACTGCTAGCCTGGGAGTCTGGACTGCATCATGTTAGCCCCACTAACCCACTGCTAGCCTGGGAGTCTTAGCTCCACTAACCCACTGCTAGCCTGGGAGTCTTAGCTCCACTAACCCACTGCTAGCCTGGGAGTCTTAGCTCCACTAACCCACTGCTAGCCTGGGAGTCTTAGCCCCACTAACCCACTGCTAGCCTGGGAGTCTTAGCCCCACTAACCCACTGCTAGCCTGGGAGTCTTAGCTCCACTAACCCACTGCTAGCCTGGGAGTCTTAGCTCCACTAACTCACTGCTAGCCTGGGAGTCTTAGCTCCACTAACCCACTGCTAGCCTGGGAGTCTTAGCTCCACTAACCCACTGCTAGCCTGGGAGTCTTAGCTCCACTAACCCACTGCTAGCCTGGGAGTCTTAGCTCCACTAACCCACTGCTAGCCTGGGAGTCTTAGCCCCACTAACCCACTGCTAGCCTGGGAGTCTTAGCTCCACTAACCCACTGCTAGCCTGGGAGTCTTAGCCCCACTAACCCACTGCTAGCCTGGGAGTCTTAGCCCCACTAACTCACTGCTAGCCTGGGAGTCTTAGCCCCACTAACCCACTGCTAGCCTGGGAGTCTTAGCCCCACTAACTCACTGCTATCCTGGGAGTCTTAGCCCCACTAACTCACTGCTAGCCTGGGAGTCTTAGCCCCACTAACCCACTGCTAGCCTGGGAGTCTTAGCTCCACTAACTCACTGCTAGCCTGGGAGTCTTAGCTCCACTAACTCACTGCTAGCCTGGGAGTCTTAGCTCCACTAACTCACTGCTAGCCTGGGAGTCTTAGCCCCACTAACCCACTGCTAGCCTGGGAGTCTTAGCTCCACTAACTCACTGCTAGCCTGGGAGTCTTAGCTCCACTAACTCACTGCTAGCCTGGGAGTCTTAGCTCCACTAACTCACTGCTAGCCTGGGAGTCTTAGCTCCACTAACTCACTGCTAGCCTGGGAGTCTTAGCTCCACTAACTCACTGCTAGCCTGGGAGTCTTAGCCCCACTAACCCACTGCTAGCCTGGGAGTCTTAGCTCCACTAACTCACTGCTAGCCTGGGAGTCTTAGCCCCACTAACCCACTGCTAGCCTGGGAGTCTTAGCCCCACTAACCCACTGCTAGCCTGGGAGTCTTAGCTCCACTAACTCACTGCTAGCCTGGGAGTCTTAGCCCCACTAACCCACTGCTAGCCTGGGAGTCTTAGCTCCACTAACTCACTGCTAGCCTGGGAGTCTTAGCCCCACTAACTCACTGCTAGCCTGGGAGTCTTAGCTCCACTAACCCACTGCTAGCCTGGGAGTCTTAGCTCCACTAACCCACTGCTAGCCTGGGAGTCTTAGCCCCACTAACCCACTGCTAGCCTGGGAGTCTTAGCTCCACTAACTCACTGCTAGCCTGGGAGTCTTAGCCCCACTAACCCACTGCTAGCCTGGGAGTCTTAGCTCCACTAACTCACTGCTAGCCTGGGAGTCTTAGCCCCACTAACTCACTGCTAGCCTGGGAGTCTTAGCTCCACTAACCCACTGCTAGCCTGGGAGTCTTAGCCCCACTAACCCACTGCTAGCCTGGGAGTCTTAGCCCCACTAACCCACTGCTAGCCTGGGAGTCTTAGCCCCACTAACCCACTGCTAGCCTGGGAGTCTTAGCTCCACTAACCCACTGCTAGCCTGGGAGTCTTAGCTCCACTAACCCACTGCTAGCCTGGGAGTCTTAGCTCCACTAACCCACTGCTAGCCTGGGAGTCTTAGCTCCACTAACCCACTGCTAGCCTGGGAGTCTGGACTGCATCATGTTAGCCCCACTAACCCACTGCTAGCCTGGGAGTCTTAGCTCCACTAACCCACTGCTAGCCTGGGAGTCTTAGCCCCACTAACCCACTGCTAGCCTGGGAGTCTTAGCTCCACTAACCCACTGCTAGCCTGGGAGTCTTAGCTCCACTAACCCACTGCTAGCCTGGGAGTCTTAGCTCCACTAACCCACTGCTAGCCTGGGAGTCTGGACTGCATCATGTTAGCCCCACTAACCCACTGCTAGCCTGGGAGTCTTAGCTCCACTAACCCACTGCTAGCCTGGGAGTCTTAGCCCCACTAACCCACTGCTAGCCTGGGAGTCTTAGCTCCACTAACTCACTGCTAGCCTGGGAGTCTTAGCCCCACTAACTCACTGCTAGCCTGGGAGTCTTAGCTCCACTAACTCACTGCTAGCCTGGGAGTCTTAGCCCCACTAACTCACTGCTAGCCTGGGAGTCTTAGCTCCACTAACCCACTGCTAGCCTGGGAGTCTTAGCCCCACTAACCCACTGCTAGCCTGGGAGTCTTAGCCCCACTAACCCACTGCTAGCCTGGGAGTCTTAGCCCCACTAACCCACTGCTAGCCTGGGAGTCTTAGCTCCACTAACCCACTGCTAGCCTGGGAGTCTTAGCTCCACTAACCCACTGCTAGCCTGGGAGTCTTAGCTCCACTAACCCACTGCTAGCCTGGGAGTCTTAGCTCCACTAACCCACTGCTAGCCTGGGAGTCTGGACTGCATCATGTTAGCCCCACTAACCCACTGCTAGCCTGGGAGTCTTAGCTCCACTAACCCACTGCTAGCCTGGGAGTCTTAGCTCCACTAACCCACTGCTAGCCTGGGAGTCTTAGCTCCACTAACCCACTGCTAGCCTGGGAGTCTTAGCTCCACTAACCCACTGCTAGCCTGGGAGTCTTAGCTCCACTAACCCACTGCTAGCCTGGGAGTCTGGACTGCATCATGTTAGCCCCACTAACCCACTGCTAGCCTGGGAGTCTTAGCTCCACTAACCCACTGCTAGCCTGGGAGTCTTAGCCCCACTAACCCACTGCTAGCCTGGGAGTCTTAGCTCCACTAACCCACTGCTAGCCTGGGAGTCTTAGCTCCACTAACCCACTGCTAGCCTGGGAGTCTTAGCTCCACTAACCCACTGCTAGCCTGGGAGTCTGGACTGCATCATGTTAGCCCCACTAACCCACTGCTAGCCTGGGAGTCTTAGCTCCACTAACCCACTGCTAGCCTGGGAGTCTTAGCTCCACTAACCCACTGCTAGCCTGGGAGTCTGGACTGCATCATGTTAGCTCTACTAACTCACTGCTAGCCTGGGAGTCTGGGCTGCATCATCTCAGCTCCACTCACATGATTATGTCTTATGATATCAGCCAGCTCAATAACTCAGGACATTCATACACTCCCTATACTCACCTGTGTTGTGAATAAACCCTAGACTACATATATACTCACCTGTGTTGTGAATAAACCCTAGACTACATATATACTCACCTGTGTTGTGAATAGACCCTAGACTACATATATACTCACCTGTGTTGTGAATAGACCCTAGACTACATATATACTCACCTGTGTTGTGAATAGACCCAAGACTACATATATACTCACCTGTGTTGTGAATAAACCTGTGTTGTGAATAGACCCTAGACTACATATATACTCACCTGTGTTGTGAATAGACCCTAGACTACATATATACTCACCTGTGTTGTGAATAGACCCTAGACTACATATATACTCACCTGTGTTGTGAATAGACCCTAGACTACATATATACTCACCTGTGTTGTGAATAAACCCTAGACTACATATATACTCACCTGTGTTGTGAATAAACCCTAGACTACATATATACTCACCTGTGTTGTGAATAAACCCTAGACTACATATATACTCACCTGTGTTGTGAATAAACCCTAGACTACATATATACTCACCTGTGTTGTGAATAAACCCTAGACTACATATATACTCACCTGTGTTGTGAATAGACCCTAGACTACATATATACTCACCTGTGTTGTGAATAGACCCTAGACTACATATATACTCACCTGTGTTGTGGATAGACCCTAGACTACATATATACTCACCTGTGTTGTGAATAGACCCTAGACTACATATATACTCACCTGTGTTGTGAATAAACCCTAGACTACATATATACTCACCTGTGTTGTGAATAGACCCTAGACTACATATATACTCACCTGTGTTGTGAATAGACCCTAGACTACATATATACTCACCTGTGTTGTGAATAAACCCTAGACTACATATATACTCACCTGTGTTGTGAATAAACCCTAGACTACATATATACTCACCTGTGTTGTGAATAGACCCTAGACTACATATATACTCTGTGTTGTGAATAAACCCTAGACTACATATATACTCACCTGTGTTGTGAATAAACCCTAGACTACATATATACTCACCTGTGTTGTGAATAAACCCTAGACTACATATATACTCACCTGTGTTGTGAATAAACCCTAGACTACATATATACTCACCTGTGTTGTGAATAAACCCTAGACTACATATATACTCACCTGTGTTGTGAATAAACCCTAGACTACATATATACTCACCTGTGTTGTGAATAAACCCTAGACTACATATATACTCACCTGTGTTGTGAATAGACCCTAGACTACATATATACTCACCTGTGTTGTGAATAGACCCTAGACTACATATATACTCACCTGTGTTGTGAATAAACCCTAGACTACATATATACTCACCTGTGTTGTGAATAGACCCTAGACTACATATATACTCACCTGTGTTGTGAATAGACCCTAGACTACATATATACTCACCTGTGTTGTGAATAGACCCTAGACTACATATATACTCACCTGTGTTGTGAATAGACCCTAGACTACATATATACTCACCTGTGTTGTGAATAAACCCTAGACTACATATATACTCACCTGTGTTGTGAATAAACCCTAGACTACATATATACTCACCTGTGTTGTGAATAGACCCTAGACTACATACAGTGCCTTGCGAAAGTATTCGGCCCCCTTGAACTTTGCGACCTTTTGCCACATTTCAGGCTTCTAACATAAAGATATAAAACTATTTTTTTGTGAAGAGTCAACAAGTGGGACACAATCATGAAGTGGAACGACATTATTATTATTCAGCCCCCTTAAGTTAATACTTTGTAGCGCCACCTTTTGCTGCGATTACAGCTGTAAGTCGCTTGGGGTATGTCTCTATCAGTTTTGCACATCGAGAGACTGAAATTTTTCCCCATTCCTCCTTGCAAAACAGCTCGAGCTCAGTGAGGTTGGATGGAGAGCATTTGTGAACAGCAGTTTTCAGTTAGTTCTTTCCACAGATTCTCGATTGGATTCAGGTCTGGACTTTGACTTGGAGATTCTAACACCTGGATATGTTTATTTTTGAACCATTCCATTGTAGATTTTGCTTTACGTTTTGGATCATTGTCTTGTTGGAAGACAAATCTCTGTCCCAGTCTCAGGTCTTTTGCAGACTCCATCAGGTTTTCTTCCAGAATGGTCCTGCATTTGGCTCCATCCATCTTCCCATCAATTTTAACCATCTTCCCTGTCCCTGCTGAAGAAAAGCAGGCCCAAACCATGATGCTGCCACCACCATGTTTGACAGTGGGGATGGTGTGTTCAGGGTGATGTGCTGTGTTGC
The DNA here is from genome assembly GCF_021184085.1 of Oncorhynchus gorbuscha. Taxonomy (NCBI): domain Eukaryota; kingdom Metazoa; phylum Chordata; class Actinopteri; order Salmoniformes; family Salmonidae; genus Oncorhynchus; species Oncorhynchus gorbuscha. The sequence goes on along the minus strand of NC_060194.1, from coordinate 49,930,330 downwards.
TTTTACGCCAAACATAACATTTTGCATTGTTGCCAAAAAGTTCAATTTTGGTTTCATCTGACCAGAGCACCTTCTTCCACATGTTTGGTGTGTCTCCCAGGTGGCTTGTGGCAAACTTTAAACGACACTTTTTATGGATATCTTTAAGAAATGGCTTTCTTCTTGCCACTCTTCCATAAAGGTCAGATTTGTACAATATACGACTGATTGTTGTCCTATGGACAGAGTCTCCCACCTCAGCTGTAGATCTCTGCAGTTCATCCAGAGTGATCATGGGCCTCTTGGCTTCATCTCTGATCAGTCTTCTCCTTGTATGAGCTGAAAGTTTAGAGGGATGGCCAGGTCTTGGTAGATTTGCAGTGGTCTGATACTCCTTCCATTTCAATATTATCGCTTGCACAGTGCTCCTTGGGATGTTTAAAGCTTGGGAAATCATTTTGTATCCAAATCCGGCTTTAAACTTCTTCACAACAGTATCTCGGACCTGCCTGGTGTGTTCCTTGTTCTTCACGATGCTCTCTGCGCTTTTAACGGCCCTCTGAGACTATCACAGTGCAGGTGCATTTATACGGAGACTTGATTACACACAGGTGGATTGTATTTATCATCATTAGTCATTTAGGTCAACATTGGATCATTCAGAGATCCTCACTGAACTTCTGGAGAGAGTTTGCTGCACTGAATGTAAAGGGGCTGAATAATTTTGCACGCCCAATTTTTCAGTTTTTGATTTGTTAAAAAAGTTTGAAATATCCAATAAATGTCGTTCCACTTCATGATTGTGTCCCACTTGTTGTTGATTCTTCACAAAAAAATACAGTTTTATATATTTATGTTTGAAGCCTGAAATGTGGCAAAAGGTCGCAAAGTTCAAGGGGGCCGAATACTTTCGCAAGGCACTGTATGTATTCACCTGTGTTGTGAATAGACCATAGACTACATATATACTCACCTGTGTTGTGAATAGACCCAAAACTACATATATACTCACCTGTGTTGTGAATAAACCCTAGACTACATATATACTCACCTGTGTTGTGAATAGACCCTAGACTACATATATACTCACCTGTGTTGTGAATAGACCCTAGACTACATATATACTCACCTGTGTTGTGAATAAACCCTAGACTACATATATACTCACCTGTGTTGTGAATAGACCCTAGACTACATATATACTCACCTGTGTTGTGAATAAACCCTAGACTACATATATACTCACCTGTGTTGTGAATAAACCCTAGACTACATATATACTCACCTGTGTTGTGAATAGACCCTAGACTACATCTATACTCACCAAGTTTATCAATAGAAATTAAGAAATCAATAGAAATTCTTCTGTAGTAAACTCCTTTCTTTCTTTTCTCTCTTTCTCTCTGTCCATCAGTTCTCAGGTCTGCTGTCCAGCGTGTGTGTGGTACTACCACTATGTCATGGTCATAGCAACAGGGGGTGTGGCCGTTATAGCGGCTCTCAGTCTCTGTACCATCCTTGTCTGGCCTATCAGGATCGTCCGCCGTGAGTTACATCACACTACATTAGAACTATAAAGTAAACTCTGATATTATTGTTTTTCAGGATCTCTTTTTAGCCTAACGAAGGGCTAGTGTCCGTCCAGTATGTCAGTAGATGTGTTTTAAACCTGGCTTCAACCCTAATGCTTTCAGGTGTGGTGCTGTTTTTCCTTCCAGACTCTGGCAAGAAGAACCAACACAAGGAGAACATAGACAACCCTGACTACACTCAGGAAGCGGGGCAGGGTGATTGTGCTAGTGTTAGGGGTTAGTGCTGGTGCTGGGCCTTATAACATTTACTAAACAAATCTAAATCAAGTAAATATCCAATTTCAAATCAAATCAAAGTTTATTTGTCACGTGCGCCGCCGAATACAACAGGTGTAGTAGACCTTACAGTGAAATGCTGAATACAACAGGTGTAGTAGACCTCACAGTGAAATGCTGACTACAACAGGTGTAGTAGACCTTACAGTGAAATGCTGAATACAACAGGTGTAGTAGACCTCACAGTGAAATGCTTACTTACAGGCTCTAACCAATGGTGCCAAAAACAAGTGTGTGTGTGTGTGTGTGTGTGTGTGTGTGTGTGTGTGTGTGTGTGTGTGTGTGTGTGTGTGTGTGTGTGTGTGTGTGTGTGTGTGTGTGTGTGTGTGTGTGTGTGTGTGTGTGTGTGTGTGTGTGTGTGTGTGTAAAGAAATAAAACAACAGTAGAAATACATTTTGAAAAAAGAGTAACAAGGCTCTATACAGACACCTGTTAGTAGCAAGGCTCTATACAGACACCTGTTAGTAGCAAGGCTACATACAGACACCTGTTAGTAGCAAGGCTACATACAGACACCTGTTAGTAGCAAGGCTACATACAGACACCTCTTAGTAGCAAGGCTACATACAGACACCTGTTAGTAGCAAGGCTACATACAGACACCTGTTAGTAGCAAGGCTACATACAGACACCTGTTAGTAGCAAGGCTACATACAGACACCTGTTAGTAGCAGGTTGCCCCTGACTGAGGTGGAAGGTTGCCCCCCCCCCCCCCCCCACTGAGGGAGTGGTAGGTCTGGCGGTGAGGGAGTGGTAGGTCTGGCGGTGAGGGAGTGGTAGGTCTGGCGGTGAGGGAGTGGTAGGTCTGGCGGTGAGGGAGTGGTAGGTCTGGCGGTGAGGGAGTGGTAGGTCTGGCGGTGAGGGAGTGGTAGGTCTGGCGGTGAGGGAGTGGTAGGTCTGGCGGTCAGGGAGTGGTAGGTCTGTCGGTCAGGGAGTGGTAGGTCTGTCGGTCAGGGAGTGGTAGGTCTGGCGGTGAGGGAGTGGTAGGTCTGGCGGTGAGGGAGTGGTAGGTCTGTCAGTCAGGGAGTGGTAGGTCTGTCAGTCAGGGAGTGGTAGGTCTGGCGGTGAGGGAGTGGTAGGTCTGGCGGTGAGGGAGTGGTAGGTCTGGCGGTCAGGGAGTGGTAGGTCTGGCGGTGAGGGAGTGGTAGGTCTGGCGGTGAGGGAGTGGTAGGTCTGTCTGTATGTCAGGGAGTGGTAGGTCTGTCGGTGAGGGAGTGGTAGGTCTGTCGGTCAGGGAGTGGTAGGTCTGTCGGTCAGGGAGTGGTAGGTCTGTCGGTCAGGGAGTGGTAGGTCTGTCGGTCAGGGAGTGGTAGGTCTGTCGGTCAGGGAGTGGTAGGTCTGGCGGTGAGGGAGTGGTAGGTCTGGCGGTGAGGGAGTGGTAGGTCTGTCAGTCAGGGAGTGGTAGGTCTGGCGGTGAGGGAGTGGTAGGTCTGGCGGTGAGGGGCCGGTAGGTCTGGCGGTGAGGGGCCGGTAGGTCTGGCGGTGAGGGGCCGGTAGGTCTGGCGGTGAGGGGCCGGTAGGTCTGGCGGTGAGGGGCCGGTAGGTCTGGCGGTGAGGGGCCGGTGTCGGCCTTATCATATTTAAATAAAAGTGATAAAAGAAATTCTCAATTTACAATTACATTCAGCATCAGTATGTTTGATTGGTGAGAGGTAGGATTGTATGTTTGATTGAATCAAATGGTGGATGATATAGGTTCTCAGAACTGTAATGAATGACTATAATAATAAGATTGAACTGTAATGAATGACTATAATAATAAGATTGAACTGTAATGAATGACTATAATAATAATAAGATTGAACTGTAATGACTATAATAATAATAAGATTGAACTGTAATGAATGACTATAATAATAATAAGATTGAACTGTAATGAATGACTATAATAATAATAAGATTGAACTGTAATGAATGACTATAATAATAATAAGATTGAACTGTAATGAATGACTATAATAATAAGATTGAACTGTAATGAATGACTATAATAATAAGATTGAACTGTAATGAATGACTATAATAATAAGATTGAACTGTAATGAATGACTATAATAATAATAAGATTGAACTGTAATGACTATAATAATAATAATAAGATTGAACTGTAATGAATGACTATAATAATAATAATGAGATTGAACTGTAATGAATGACTATAATAATAATAAGATTGAACTGTAATGAATGACTATAATAATAATAAGATTGAACTGTAATGAATGACTATAATAATAATAAGATTGAACTGTAATGAATGACTATAATAATAATAAGATTGAACTGTAATGAATGACTATAATAATGAGATTGAACTGTAATGAATGACTATAATAATAATAAGATTGAACTGTAATGAATGACTATAATAATGAGATTGAACTGTAATGAATGACTATAATAATAAGATTGAACTGTAATGAATGACTATAATAATAATAAGATTGAACTGTAATGACTATAATAATAAGATTGAACTGTAATGAATGACTATAATAATAATAAGATTGAACTGTAATGAATGACTATAATAATAATAAGATTGAACTGTAATGAATGACTATAATAATAATAAGATTGAACTGTAATGACTATAATAATAAGATTGAACTGTAATGAATGACTATAATAATAATAAGATTGAACTGGAATGACTATAATAATAATAAGATTGAACTGGAATGAATGACTATAATAATAAGATTGAACTGTAATGAATGACTATAATAATAAGATTGAACTGTAATGAATGACTATAATAATAATAAGATTGAACTGTAATGACTATAATAATAATAAGATTGAACTGTAATGACTATAATAATAAGATTGAACTGTAATGAATGACTATAATAATAATAAGATTGAACTGTAATGAATGACTATAATAATAAGATTGAACTGTAATGAATGACTATAATAATAAGATTGAACTGTAATGAATGACTATAATAATAATAAGATTGAACTGTAATGAATGACTATAATAATAATAAGATTGAACTGGAATGACTATAATAATAATAAGATTGAACTGGAATGACTATAATAATAATAAGATTGAACTGTAATGAATGACTATAATAATAAGATTGAACTGTAATGAATGACTATAATAATAAGATTGAACTGTAATGAATGACTATAATAATAATAAGATTGAACTGTAATGACTATAATAATAATAAGATTGAACTGTAATGACTATAATAATAAGATTGAACTGTAATGAATGACTATAATAATAATAAGATTGAACTGTAATGAATGACTATAATAATAAGATTGAACTGTAATGAATGACTATAATAATAAGATTGAACTGTAATGAATGACTATAATAATAATAAGATTGAACTGTAATGAATGACTATAATAATAATAAGATTGAACTGTAATGAATGACTATAATAATAAGATTGAACTGTAATGAATGACTATAATAATAAGATTGAACTGTAATGAATGACTATAATAATAATAAGATTGAACTGTAATGAATGACTATAATAATAAGATTGAACTGTAATGAATGACTATAATAATAATAAGATTGAACTGTAATGAATGACTATAATAATAATAAGATTGAACTGTAATGAATGACTATAATAATAAGATTGAACTGTAATGAATGACTATAATAATAATATTGAACTGTAATGAATGACTATAATAATAATAGGATGAACTGTAATGACTATAATAATAAGATTGAACTGTAATGACTATAATAATAATAAGATTGAACTGTAATGAATGACTATAATAATAAGATTGAACTGTAATGAATGACTATAATAATAAGATTGAACTGTAATGAATGACTATAATAATAAGATTGAACTGTAATGAATGACTATAATAATGAGATTGAACTGTAATGAATGACTATAATAATAATAAGATTGAACTGTAATGACTATAATAATAATAAGATTGAACTGTAATGAATGACTATAATAATAAGATTGAACTGTAATGAATGACTATAATAATAAGATTGAACTGTAATGAATGACTATAATAATAATAAGATTGAACTGTAATGACTATAATAATAAGATTGAACTGTAATGAATGACTATAATAATAATAAGATTGAACTGTAATGACTATAATAATAAGATTGAACTGTAATGAATGACTATAATAATAATAAGATTGAACTGTAATGACTATAATAATAAGATTGAACTGTAATGAATGACTATAATAATAATAAGATTGAACTGTAATGAATGACTATAATAATGAGATTGAACTGTAATGAATGACTATAATAATAATAAGATTGAACTGTAATGAATGACTATAATAATAATAAGATTGAACTGTAATGAATGACTATAATAATAATAAGATTGAACTGTAATGAATGACTATAATAATAATAAGATTGAACTGTAATGAATGACTATAATAATAAGATTGAACTGTAATGAATGACTATAATAATAATATTGAACTGTAATGAATGACTATAATAATAATAAGATTGAACTGTAATGACTATAATAATAAGATTGAACTGTAATGAATGACTATAATAATAATAAGATTGAACTGTAATGACTATAATAATAAGATTGAACTGTAATGAATGACTATAATAATAATAAGATTGAACTGTAATGAATGACTATAATAATAAGATTGAACTGTAATGAATGACTATAATAATAATAAGATTGAACTGTAATGAATGACTATAATAATAATAAGATTGAACTGTAATGACTATAATAATAAGATTGAACTGTAATGAATGACTATAATAATAATAAGATTGAACTGTAATGAATGACTATAATAATAATAAGATTGAACTGTAATGACTATAATAATAATAAGATTGAACTGTAATGAATGACTATAATAATAAGATTGAACTGTAATGAATGACTATAATAATAATAAGATTGAACTGTAATGACTATAATAATAATAAATTGACTATAATAATAATAAGATTGAACTGTAATGAATGACTATAATAATAAGATTGAACTGATTGAACTGAATGACTATAATAATAATAAGATTGAACTGTAATGAATGACTATAATAATAAGATTGAACTGTAATGAATGATAATAATAATAAGATTGAATTGAATGACTGATTGAACTGTAATGACTATAATAATAATAAGATTGAACTGTAATGAATGACTATAATAATAATAAGATTGAACTGTAATGAATGACTATAATAATAATAAGATTGAACTGTAATGAATGACTATAATAATAATAAGATTGAACTATAATGAATGACTATAATAATAAGATTGAACTGTAATGACTATAATAATAAGATTGAACTGTAATGACTATAATAATAAGATTGAACTGTAATGACTATAATAATAAGATTGAACTGTAATGAACTGTAATGAACTATAATAATAAGATTGAACTGTAATGACTATAATAATAAGATTGAACTGTAATGACTATAATAATAAGATTGAACTGTAATGAATGACTATAATAATAATAAGATTGAACTGTAATGACTATAATAATAATAAGATTGAACTGTAATGAATGACTATAATAATAATAAGATTGAACTGTAATGAATGACTATAATAATAATAAGATTGAACTGTAATGACTATAATAATAAGATTGAACTATAATGAATGACTATAATAATAATAAGATTGAACTGTAATGACTATAATAATAAGATTGAACTATAATGAATGACTATAATAATAATAAGATTGAACTGTAATGACTATAATAATAATAAGATTGAACTGTAATGAATGACTATAATAATAATAAGATTGAACTGTAATGACTATAATAATAATAAGATTGAACTGTAATGAATGACTATAATAATAATAAGATTGAACTGTAATGACTATAATAATAAGATTGAACTATAATGAATGACTATAATAATAATAAGATTGAACTGTAATGACTATAATAATAAGATTGAACTGTAATGACTATAATAATAAGATTGAACTGTAATGACTATAATAATAAGATTGAACTGTAATGACTATAATAATAAGATTGAACTGTAATGACTATAATAATAAGATTGAACTGTAATGACTATAATAATAAGATTGAACTGTAATGAATGACTATAATAATAATAAGATTGAACTGTAATGACTATAATAATAAGATTGAACTGTAATGAATGACTATAATAATAATAAGATTGAACTGTAATGAATGACTATAATAATAATGAGATTGAACTGTAATGAATGACTATAATAATAATAAGATTGAACTGTAATGAATGACTATAATAATAAGATTGAACTGTAATGAATGACTATAATAATAGGATGAACTGTAATGACTATAATAATAAGATTGAACTGTAATGACTATAATAATAAGATTGAACTGTAATGACTATAATAATAAGATTGAACTGTAATGACTATAATAATAAGATTGAACTGTAATGACTATAATAATAAGATTGAACTGTAATGACTATAATAATAAGATTGAACTGTAATGACTATAATAATAAGATTGAACTGTAATGACTATAATAATAAGATTGAACTGTAATGACTATAATAATAAGATTGAACTGTAATGACTATAATAATAAGATTGAACTGTAATGAATGACTATAATAATAATGAGATTGAACTGTAATGAATGACTATAATAATAAGATTGAACTGTAATGACTATAATAATAAGATTGAACTGTAATGAATGACTATAATAATAATAAGATTGAACTGTAATGAATGACTATAATAATAAGATTGAACTGTAATGACTATAATAATAATAAGATTGAACTGTAATGAATGACTATAATAATAAGATTGAACTGTAATGAATGACTATAATAATAAGATTGAACTGTAATGAATGACTATAATAATAAGATTGAACTGTAATGACTATAATAATAATAAGATTGAACTGTAATGAATGACTATAATAATAAGATTGAACTGTAATGAATGACTATAATAATAATAAGATTGAACTGTAATGACTATAATAATAATAAGATTGAACTGTAATGAATGACTATAATAATAAGATTGAACTGTAATGAATGACTATAATAATAAGATTGAACTGTAATGAATGACTATAATAATAATAAGATTGAACTGTAATGACTATAATAATAATAAGATTGAACTGTAATGAATGACTATAATAATAATAAGATTGAACTGTAATGACTATAATAATAAGATTGAACTGTAATGAATGACTATAATAATAAGATTGAACTGTAATGAATGACTATAATAATAATAAGATTGAACTGTAATGAATGACTATAATAATAATAAGATTGAACTGTAATGACTATAATAATAAGATTGAACTGTAATGAATGACTATAATAATAATAAGATTGAACTGTAATGACTATAATAATAAGATTGAACTGTAATGAATGACTATAATAATAAGATTGAACTGTAATGAATGACTATAATAATAATAAGATTGAACTGTAATGAATGACTATAATAATAATAAGATTGAACTGTAATGACTATAATAATAAGATTGAACTGTAATGAATGACTATAATAATAATAAGATTGAACTGTAATGACTATAATAATAAGATTGAACTGTAATGACTATAATAATAAGATTGAACTGTAATGACTATAATAATAAGATTGAACTGTAATGACTATAATAATAAGATTGAACTGTAATGACTATAATAATAAGATTGAACTGTAATGACTATAATAATAAGATTGAACTGTAATGACTATAATAATAAGATTGAACTGTAATGAATGACTATAATAATAATAAGATTGAACTGTAATGACTATAATAATAATAAGATTGAACTGTAATGAATGACTATAATAATAAGATTGAACTGTAATGAATGACTATAATAATAAGATTGAACTGTAATGAATGACTATAATAATAAGATTGAACTGTAATGACTATAATAATAAGATTGAACTGTAATGAATGACTATAATAATAATAAGATTGAACTGTAATGAATGACTATAATAATAGGATGAACTGTAATGACTATAATAATAAGATTGAACTGTAATGACTATAATAATAATAAGATTGAACTGTAATGAATGACTATAATAATAATAAGATTGAACTGTAATGACTATAATAATAAGATTGAACTGTAATGACTATAATAATAAGATTGAACTGTAATGACTATAATAATAAGATTGAACTGTAATGACTATAATAATAAGATTGAACTGTAATGAATGACTATAATAATAATGAGATTGAACTGTAATGAATGACTATAATAATAATGAGATTGAACTGTAATGAATGACTATAATAATAATGAGATTGAACTGTAATGAATGACTATAATAATAAGATTGAACTGTAATGAATGACTATAATAATAATGAGATTGAACTGTAATGAATGACTATAATAATAATGAGATTGAACTGTAATGAATGACTATAATAATAATGAGATTGAACTGTAATGAATGACTATAATAATAGGATGAACTGTAATGACTATAATACTAGGATGAACTGTAATGAATGACTATAATAATAAGATTGAACTGTAATGAATGACTATAATAATAGGATGAACTGTAATGAATGACTATAATAATAAGATTGAACTGTAATGAATGACTATAATAATAAGATTGAACTGTAATGACTATAATAATAAGATTGAACTGTAATGAATGACTATAATAATAATAAGATTGAACTGTAATGAATGACTATAATAATAATAAGATTGAACTGTAATGAATGACTATAATAATAGGATGAACTGTAATGACTATAATAATAAGATTGAACTGTAATGACTATAATAATAATAAGATTGAACTGTAATGAATGACTATAATAATAAGATTGAACTGTAATGAATGACTATAATAATAAGATTGAACTGTAATGACTATAATAATAGGATGAACTGTAATGAATGACTATAATAATAAGATTGAACTGTAATGAATGACTATAATAATAGGATTGAACTGTAATGACTATAATAATAAGATTGAACTGTAATGACTATAATAATAAGATTGAACTGTAATGAATGACTATAATAATAGGATGAACTGTAATGACTATAATAATAGGATGAACTGTAAATGACTATATAATAATAGGATGAACTGTAATGAATGACTATATAATAATATTATTATGGAGACCAGATTCATTTCCAAATCGTTGTTGTTTTTCTATCACTTTACTGACTGAGAAGTTATTTTCTGTCCAGCTCTGTCAGTTCTTGATCCAGCGTATCCATTTCCTTTCATGTGATGGTAAATGATGTTTGGTTGGACAGTTAATTGATTGATCCTAATAAAAAAAAATAGACTACACTTTTCAACTAACTTCCCGATTCACTGAATGACTACTGAAGAGTGTCTGGCTGGTGTCAACGTTTACTTTATAGTTTTCTATTGAATGTCAAGGTATTTGTTATCATCGACATGTGTCTCTGTCTCTCTGCAGGTCTGCCTTACATCTCAGGTCTGATGGGCAGCGAGGATCAGGACAACTCTGAGGACAACTCTTACCAGCCTAGACCAACGGTCAACTAAGGAACTACGGTGGGCAGAGGTTGACAGAGTTACCTGGACCCTACTGTAGTAGAGACCAGCCAGTCCCACTTGTCCCTGGGTGAATAACCACTGCAGAACCCAGCCTGTCTCTTCAGGGATGATAGTTTAGCTCTGCGGCCTCTCCAGGACTCACTCAGGCATCTTAAAACCTCTCAACTGGAACAACAAACATTTTAGACTGAAAAGTCATCTCACCGTAGTGTTCACAAACAGCCAACTGGACTAGCAGTCTGAACTTTCCTTCTGGACCTGACCAGTAGCTGTTCTGTACTGTAGGGGAGTTGGGTTGAACAGCAGCCATCAGGACCCATTTCTACTATAGATCAATACGTTGCTTTGCTGTCGCAGAGTATCGGTCAATTCAGTGTACAGCATTACTGTCAACATAACAATCAACATGAGGGAGGTTATACAGTAACACAGTCCATTGTCTCTCTCTCTCTCAATCAGCACCTTCTCACAGTCATACTGCAGTTGATTCAGTGAGTTGATTCAGTTGGCTGATTAATATAAATTATGTTGATTCAGTTGGCAGGATTCAGTTGGTTACATTTACATTACATTTAAGTCATTTAGCAGACGCTCTTATCCAGAGCGACTTACAAATTGGTGCATTCACCTTATGACATCCAGTGGGACAGTCACTTAACAATAGTGCATCTAAAACTTAGGGGGGTGGGGTGAGAGGGAATTCAGTGGGTTGATTCAGTGGGTTGATTCAGTGAGTTAATTCATTCAGTGAGTTGATTCAGTTGGCAGGATTCAGTTGGTTGATTAAATTATGTTGATTCAGTTGGCAGGATTCAGTTGGCTGATTAAATTATGTTGATTCAGTTGGCAGGATTCAGTTGATTGATTCAGTGAGTTAATTCATTCAGTGAGTTGATTCAGTTGGCAGGATTCAGTTGGTTGATTAAATTATGTTGATTCAGTTGGCAGGATTCAGTTGGTTGATTCAGTGGGTTGATTCATTCAGTGAGTTGATTCAGTTGGCTGATTCAGTTGGCAGGATTCAGTTGGCAGGATTCAGTTGGCTGATTCAGTTCAACGGTGCCTATATCATTGAGTAAGTCGCTCTGGATAAGAGCGTCTGCTAAATGACTTAAATGTAATGTAAATGTACATATCTACATTGATACACACGGGTCCAGAATACGTACATACCCCTCTTGAGAAAAGTCAGATAATACACTATTATACCATCTGTCGTGAATGTCCAAAAACAATACATTATGCTGATTACAGCCCGCTGGGCTTACACTGGTTGAATCAGCGTTGTTTCAATGAAATGACTTTGACCCAACATGGAACAGACGTTGAATGGCCGTCTGCCCAGTGGGAGGTGACTTGTCATCAGAACAGCTGTTGTTTGGAGGTAAGTTGTCTTCCCAGTGGGAGGTGACTTGTCATCAGAATAGCTGTTGTTTGGAGGTAAATTGTCTTCCCAGTGGGAGGTGACTTGTCATCAGATCAGCTGTTGTTTGGAGGTAAGTTGTCTTCCCAGTGGGAGGTGACTTGTCATCAGAACAGCTGTTGTTTGGAGGTAAGTTGTCTTCCCAGTGGGAGGTGACTTGTCATCAGAACAGCTGTTGTTTGGAGGTAAGTTATAATAATATAATAATATATGCCATTTAGCAGACGCTTTTATCCAAAGCGACTTACAGTCATGTGTGCATACATTCTACGTATGGGTGGTCCCGGGGATCGAACCCACTACCCTGGCGTTACAAGCGCCATGCTCTACCAACTGAGCTACACAGGACCACAAGTTGTCTTTGTCGATGTAACTATTGTGTGTTTTATTCCAGTGTTGGGAGCATTTAGTTCCAGTGTGGTTGTCATTGAGTGTTGTAGTATTAATATGACGCTGTGTTGCTTTAAACTACATCATGTTGTGTGTTTTTGATTACATGTTCGAATGTAAATTGCATTGCAAATAAAGTAAGGATTTGTGGGGGCATTTATTAAATTTAAAACGAATCAGGATTGTGAAAAGGGATACCTTGCAATATGGAATAAATACTGAGCAACAATATAAACGCAACCATTTTACTGAGTTTCTGGTCATATGACTTCGCTAGGGCCTAATCTATGGATCTCACATGACTGCGTAGGGCCACAGCCGTGGCTGGTCCTTGGCGAAGGAGAAATACTCACTAACAGGGATGGAAACACATTGTGCTCAAAATTAGATAGAAATAATATTTTGTACATAATGGAACATTTCTGGGATTTTTTTTCTTCAGCTCATGAAACATGGGACCAACTCTTTACATGTTGTGGTTATATTTATGTTCAGTATATATGAATAGTATAATATAATTCCTGGGTGATATTCAGGTTACTGGACAGACAGAGGTGATTCTATGTCTTAGACAATAGAACTAGAATCATTAGAGGAGAATGGTTCTAATTCTACAGGGGAAACATTTTGCACAGGGTGACTAGGAAAATGCCTTATAGGAAAACATTTTATCTCTTGAAAAATTGTTTTGGTATTCATTGCTTTTTATTTCCAATATATTGTGAAGTGACTTTTTTCTTCTTACTGTTCATGTCTCTGTTTTTTTGCTCATTCTTTGGGAAGTATATTAAACATTTCATACACTGTGTGTTTGTTTGTCTACCTTGTCAGAGTTTCTAGAATAATTCTCCACAAGAACACAAACAGCATTTGATTGGTTAGTGGGGAAGGAGGACCCCTCCCTAACCCTCCCTCTCACCCTGCCCCTCCCTCTCACCCTTCCCCTCCCTCTCACCCTTCCCCTCCCTCCCTAACCCTACCCCTCCCTCTCACCTTACCCCTACCTCTCACCCTACCCCTCCCTCTCACCTTACCCCTACCTCTCACCCTACCCCTACCCGACCTCTCACCCTACCCCTACCTCTCACCCTACCTCACCCTCACCCTACCCCTCCCTCTCACCCTACCCCCTCTCACCCTACCCCTCCCTCTCACCCTACCCCTCCCTCTCACCCTACCCCTCCCTCTCACCCTACCCCTCCCTCTCACCCTACCCCTACCTCTCACCCTACCCCCCTCTCACCCTATGAATCTCCAGATTCAGTGATTTTTGCAATTCGTTCCAGTCATTGGCTGCAGAGAACCGAAAGGAAAGCCGGCCAAAGGAAGAATTGGCTTTGGGGTGACCAGTAAAATATACCTGCTGGAGCGCGTGCTACGAGTGGGTGCTGCTATGGTGACCAGTGAGCTGAGATAAGGCGGGGCTTTACCTAGCAGAGACTTGTAGATGACCTGGAGCCAGTGGGTTTGGCGACGAGTATGAAGCGAGGGCCAGCCAACGAGAGAGTACAGGTCGCAGTGGTGGGTAGTGTATATGGGGCTTTGGTGACAAAACAGATGGCACTGTGAGAGACTGCATCCAATTTGTTGAGTAGAGTGTTGGAGGCTATTTTGTAGATGACATCACTGAAGTCAAGGATCGGTAGGATGGTCAATTTTACGAGGATATGTTTGGCAGCATGAGTGAAGGAGGCTTTGTTGCGAACCTTGTTCACATTACCCATAAGCACTCCGCTACGTTGTGCCAGATGTCCACAACGGAGTGGAAACACAATGCCCGCTTGAGGTTGAAGGCTCTGTTGCGAGACAAGACGCAGTATACTTTGACATTTTACAGACTTTTCGTCCAGCTAGAGTTTGTCGAAGAACAGGAAGTTACCAAACCAGAGAAGAAGATGAAAATATGTGGTTTTAGGTGATGGCTTTATGGGATAACTAGCAACTTGTAAACAATTATCCAGTTCTAGAAGTTTCTAGAAGTGAATACTATTTTAATAGTAATGTTAAATAATACACATTGGCTGTTAAGCAAAGTATATTATGACTGTTGCCTCCCATTTAAGAGAGTTGCAATAAGGGCAGAGAGCTGCAATAAGAAGGGCAGAGAGCTGCAATAAGAAGGGCAGAGAGCTGCAATAAGAAGGGCAGAGAGCTGCAGTAAGAGGTGTAAAAAGTGTAAAAAGTATCCAATAGTCATACTTGAGTAAAAGTAAAGATACCTTAATAGAAAGTTACTCAAGTGAAAGTCACCCTGTAAAATACTACTTGAGTAAAAGTCTAAATGTATTTGGTTTTAAATACACTTAAGTATAAATCATTCAAATTACTTATGTTAAGCAAGCAAGACAGCACCATTTCGTGTTTTTTGTAAATATACGGATATCCAGGGGCACGCTCCAACACTCAGACATAATTTATAAATGAAGCATGTTTTGTGAGTCCTCCAGATTAGAGGCAGTAGGGATGACCAGGGATGTTCTCTGTTTAGTGAGTCCTCCATATCAGAGGCAGTAGGGATGACCAGGGATGTTCTCTGTTTAGTGAGTCCTCCAGATCAGAGGCAGTAGGGATGACCAGGGATGTTCTCTGTTTAGTGAGTCCTCCAGATCAGAGGCAGTAGGGATGACCAGGGATGTGCTCTGTTTAGTGAGTCCTCCAGGTCAGAGACAGTAGGGATGACCAGGGATGTGCTCTGTTTAGTGAGTCCTCTAGATCAGAGGCAGTAGGGATGTTCTCTGTTTAGTGAGTCCTCCAGATCAGAGGCAGTAGGGATGTTCTCTGTTTAGTGAGTCCTCCAGATCAGAGGCAGTAGGGATGTTCTCTGTTTAGTGAGTCCTCCAGATCAGAGGCAGTAGGGATGACCAGGGATGTTCTCTGTTTAGTGAGTCCTCCAGATCAGAGGCAGTAGGGATGACCAGGGATGTTCTCTGTTTAGTGAGTCCTCCAGATCAGAGGCAGTAGGGATGTTCTCTGTTTAGTGAGTCCTCCAGATTAGAGGCAGTAGGGATGACCAGGGATGTTCTCTGTTTAGTGAGTCCTCCAGATCAGAGACCGTAGGGATGACCAGGGATGTTCTCTGTTTAGTAAAAAATCGAAATATAATCCATTTTGAATTAAGGCTGTAAACAGGACCAAATGTGGAAGGAGTCAAGAGGTGTGAATACTTTCTGAAGGTGCTGTATCTTTCAAAATGCATCGTCGATGTTGATACATTAGTGAAGAAATTAAGAATTAAAATAGGCTTCTTCAATAGGAACAGCTTCTGCATTTTGTTTACATAGCAGGAAACAAATCATTCAGCCAACATCCTTCTGGTTATTGATTATGGCGATATCATCTAGATGAATGCAGCTGCCATTGTATTGAAGCCATTGGGTGCAGTTCATCCTAGTGCATTTCAGACGGTTGTTAGGGAACCCTCTAGGGCATTTCAGACGGTTGTTAGGGAACCCTCTAGGGCATTACAGACGATTGTTAGGGAACCCTCTAGGGCATTACAGACGGTTGTTAGGGAACCCTCTAGGGCATTACAGACGGTTGTTAGGGAACCCTCTAGGGCATTACAGACGGTTGTTAGGGAACCCTCGAGGGCATTTCAGACGGTTGTTAGGGAACCCTCTAGGGCATTACAGATGGTTGTTAGGGAACCCTCGAGGGCATTTCAGACGGTTGTTAGGGAACCCTCTAGCGCCTTTCAGACGGTTGTTAGGGGACCCTCTAGGGCATTTCAGACGGTTGTTAGGGGACCCTCTAGGGCATTACAGACGGTTGTTAGGGAACCCTCTAGGGCATTTCAGACGGTTGTTAGGGAACCCTCTAGGGCATTTCAGACGGTTGTTAGGGAACCCTCTCGGGCATTACAGACGGTTGTTAGGGAACCCTCTAGGGCATTACAGACGGTTGTTAGGGAACCCTCTAGGGCATTACAGACGGTTGTTAGGGAACCCTCTAGGGCATTACAGACGGTTGTTAGGGAACCCTCTAGGGCATTACAGACGGTTGTTAGGGAACCCTCTAGGGCATTACAGACGGTTGTTAGGGAACCCTCTAGGGCATTTCAGACGGTTGTTAGTGAACCCTCTCGGGCATTACAGACGGTTGTTAGGGAACCCTCTCGGGCATTACAGACGGTTGTTAGGGAACCCTCTAGGGCATTACAGACGGTTGTTAGGGAACCCTCTAGGGCATTACAGACGGTTGTTAGGGAACCCTCTAGGGCATTACAGACGGTTGTTAGGGAACCCTCTAGGGCATTACAGACGGTTGTTAGGGAACCCTCTAGGGCATTACAGACGGTTGTTAGGGAACCCTCTAGGGCATTACAGACGGTTGTTAGGGAACCCTCTCGGGCATTTCAGACGGTTGTTAGGGAACCCTCTAGGGCAGGGCAATGGCTGGCCCTGGGGGCGGTATGCGGCCCGCGATCTGATTCAATACGGCCCGCGGAATCATCCTCAGATCACATAATGAATTGAGACTGAATTGAGACTACATTGAGGCCATAGCGGGACTTCCTGTACTTGTTCCTGTCCTCGGGGTTGTCTATGATAGCCCTGTATGTGGTAGCCCTGATGAGGGAGAGTCTACTTGCTTGAGGGTAGAATAACAGTGGTCTACAACTTTATCTCCCCTAGTGGCTTTGAAGACGTGTTGATGGAAGTTGTGTCTTAATGATGTGAAATTCAAATCGCCAGCAACCGGAAAAGCAGCCTTTTGGATTTAAGTTAGCTTGTTATTTTTCAAGTCCTGAGGTAGAATGTATACAATAGTCACGATAATAGCAAAAAACTCCCTCGGGAGGTGGAAAGGTCGGTATTTGACTATCAGGGATTCCAAGAAGGGTTACACAGTGTAACAATGTCTCAGCCTCCAGTATTTATGCTGTAATAGATTGTGTTGGGGGGCTAGGGTCAGTCTGTTATACAGTGCCTTGCGAAAGTATTTGCCCCCCTTGAACTTTGCGACCTTTTGCCACATTTCAGGCTTTAAACATAAAGATATAAAACTGTATTTTTTTGTGAAGAATCAACAACAAGTGGGACACAATCATGAAGTGGAACGACATTTATTGGATATTTCAAACTTTTTTAACAAATCAAAAACTGAAAAATTGTGGAACGACATTATTATTATTCAGCCCCCTTAAGTTAATACTTTGTAGCGCCACCTTTTGCTGCGATTACAGCTGTAAGTCGCTTGGGGTATGTCTCTATCAGTTTTACACATCGAGAGACTGAATTTTTTTCCCATTCCTCCTTGCAAAACAGCTCGAGCTCAGTGAGGTTGGATGGAGAGCATTTGTGAACAGCAGTTTTCAGTTCTTTCCACAGATTCTCGATTGGATTCAGGTCTGGACTTTGACTTGGCTATTCTAACACCTGGATATGTTTATTTTTGAACCATTCCATTGTAGATTTTGCTTTAAGTTTTGGATCATTGTCTTGTTGGAAGACAAATCTCCGTCCCAGTCTCAGGTCTTTTGCAGACTCCATCATGTTTTCTTCCAGAATGGTCCTGTATTTGGCTCCATCCATCTTCCCATCAATTTTAACCATCTTCCCTGTCCCTGCTGAAGAAAAGCAGGCCCAAACCATGATGCTGCCACCACCATGTTTGACAGTGGGGATGGTGTGTTGCTGTGTTGCTTTTACGCCAAACATAAAGTTTTGCATTGTTGCCAAAAAGTTCAATTTTGGTTTCATCTGACCAGAGCACCTTCTTCCACATGTTTGGTGTGTCTCCCAGGTGGCTTGTGGCAAACTTTAAACAACACTTTTTATGGATATCTTTAAGAAATGGCTTTCTTCTTGCCACTCTTCCATAAAGGCCAGATTTGTGCAATATACGACTGATTGTTGTCCTATGGACAGAGTCTCCCACCTCAGCTGTAGATCTCTGCAGTTCATCCAGAGTGATCATGGGCCTCTTGGCTGCATCTCTGATCAGCCCCTCATAGCCTGGTTCCCATCTAGGTTTCTTCCTAGGTTCTGGCCTTTCTAGGGAGTTTTTCCTAGCCACCGTGCTTTTACACCTGCATTGTTTGCTGTTTGGGGTTTTAGGCTGGGTTTCTGTACAGCACTTTGAGATATCAGCTGATGTAAGAAGGGATATATAAATACCTTTGATTGATTGATTGATCCAGTACGGCACCATTTGAACAGATTAGAAATAATTATTAGGACAAGCATTTGTCATCATTGTGATGTCTCCAGATTGCGTTTAGATGTAGTAAACTTTAGCTAACTAGCTAAGATTGAGGCTAGAGCACTCAATTGTTAGCTAGCTAAGGTTAGCATTGTTAGCTATTTCTGACCAACATTGCTAGCTGATGGCATCATTGCCATCTCTCTAAAGTAAAAATGACGACTTCATAATGATAGAATAGTTGTTTTCCATTAATTATTTGTCTACTTTAGACATGTCATCGTATTTCCAGGCCACTATAGTGTACATTTGACAAAACCGTCATTAGCCAGAAAGACTTGGCATTAACCATCAGCCGGACATCCATATGAAGAACTCTCCAGTTGTCGTTACAATAACAGGCCACCAGGTGGCGATAGTTCTCTCTTTTCACTGTTCTCATGTGTAAACCCCTCTAATAAGCAGTGACTGTAGGGAAAGTCAACCTCGAGTTGATTAAAACCACATTCACATTAAACCTAGAGAATAAATCACAGAACACATGTTCATATGACTCCTATTAGAATACTAATTATCTCTGATTGGACCAATGTTTAGAACCTCTAGTAATGGGGCTGGCTTATTGGCTTGGCTACAGTGTATTGTTAGAGATAGAAGTATGAATGATTCCCAAATGGGCACCCTATTCCCTAAATAGTGCACCACCAGCAGTGTTCTATGTAGAGAAAATGGTACCATTTGAAACACAACTTATAACTAGGCCTGCCTAACGGCTATTTGAAATACCCTGAGAGGTGTAAGTATTAGAGGTAGTTTACAATGACTGAAGAGTGCTGTTTCAAAGAGCATTACATATCCCTCTCAGAGGATACCTAAGGCAATGTTGTAAAACCGGCATTATAATAATTGTGAACCACATCATATGTGATTGTTTCTACTGGCTCTGCCTAAAGGCCCAGGATTTGTGACACAGGGAGTAGAACACTTACCTCTGTTCTGCAGGATCATCGAATCAGCTGCTCTCACTCTCTTTCTCTCTCTCTGCATTGGTCGGCTACTTTCGTGGCAGCGAATGGGATATTCTCCCTGATTATCATCGCTTCTTCCCAAAAACGCAGCAGTTCTATCCACATTCCCTTCTAATATAATAATAATAATAATATATGCCATTTAGCAGACGCTTTTATCCAAAGCGACTTACAGTCATGTGTGCATACATTCTACGTATGGGTGGTCCCGGGGATCGAACCCACTACCCTGGCGTTACTCCACACAGCTCTTTAAAAACATCTCTAATTGACAACAGGAGCATTATTTGTTTCTTGTTAGCAGTGGTGTAGTGGTGGCTGTAGAAGTTACCCTAATATTTAGGGTAAGTAGGTATACCCACCCACTCTAATTATACCCTCTTCTACAGGCACCACTGCATAGGGCTGATGGAAAGACAGCAGTCACACACAGCATGATGTTAAAGGATAAGCAGTCCATAAACTCAGACATAATAAGCCAGTAGGTCCCAATCATGAGAATACAACCATTAACTTCTTTACACACCCCATCCCTTTAGCGGGATCATTTTCATCAACACCCGCTGAATTGCAGTGCGCCAAATTCAAATGAAATTACTAAAAATAAATTCCAAATAGTATCCGTAATGTCCACAGAAACATGTGAAACGTTTTTTTATAATCAATCCTCAGGTTGTTTTTAAATATATAATTGATAATATATCAACCGGGACTGTCGCTTTTTCAATAGGAGAGGGAGAGACAATGGCTGCCCCACTCTGTTGCGCAAGCAAAACTCTGTGAACACCCAGCTATCCACTGATGCGATGTATCTTTCTCGCTCATTTTTATGTCTAAAGACTGTTGACATCTTGGGGAAGCCACAGGAAAAGGAATCGGGTTGATATCCCTTTAAATGGAGACAAGGCATCCAATGGAACAGAGAGCTTTCAGGAAAAACAGCACTTCCTGGTTTGACTTTCCTCTGGTTTTCACCTGCAATATCAGTTATGTTACTCACAGACAATATTTTAACAGTTTTTGAAACTTTAGAGTGTTTTCTTTCCAAATCTGACAATTATATGCATATTCTAGTTTCTGGGCCTGAGAAATAGGCAGTTTCAAATGGGTATGTTTTTTAACCAACAATTTCTAAGATTTTACAGAATTACAGTTCATATAAGGAAATCAGTCCAGTTAAATAAATGTATTAGGCCCTAATCTATGGATTTCACATGACTGGGCAGGGGGCAGCCATGGGTGGGCCTGGGGGGGGTTAAGCCCAGCCACTGGGGAGCCAGGCCCAGCCAATCAGAATTTGTTTTTTTTTCTTCACAAAAGGGCTTTATTACAGACATAAATACTCCTCAGTTTCATCAGTTGTCCAGGTGGCTGGTCTCAGACGATCCCGCAGGTGAAGAAGCAGGAAGTGGAGTTCCTGGGTTGGCGTGGTTACACATGGTCTGAGGTTGTGAGGCCGGTTGGATGTACTGCCAAATTCTCGGCGGCTTATGGTAGAGAAATTAACATTAAATTATCTGGCAACAGCTCTGGTGGACATTCCTGCAGTCAGCATGCCAATGGCACGCTCCCCCAAAACTTGAGAAATCTGTGGCATTGTGTTGTCTGGCAAAACTGCACATTTTAGAATTGCCTTTTATTGTCCCAAGCACAAGGTGCACCTGTGTAATGATCATGCTGTTTAATCAGCTTCTTGATATGCCACACCTGTCAGGTGGATGGAGAATCTTGGCGAAGGAGAAATGCTCACTAACAGGGATGTAAACACATCTGTGCCCAACAAATTTGAGAGAAATAAGCTTTTTGTACATATGGAACATTTCTGTGATCTTTTATTTCAGCTCATCAAAAATGGGACTTCCAGTATACTTCCAGAGGCTAGGAAGGTGTTCCTAATATTTTGTACACTCAGTGTATATAATTTTTGTAAAACTAATACAGCTCTCTAACAAATACACATTTAACACAAATCCTTTATAGACATGTTTCCCTCTATGAGTCTGCAGGTTGAAATGGTTAGATCTTTACACATGGAAAACGTCTAAAGACCATTATGAGGCGCTTCTAGAACGTTGCAGCGCTAACATGGTGTCAGTATTCTGTGAATGACAGCATCTCTTATATTGCAGAGGGTCGTACCTAATGGTGTCAGTACAGTGAAGTATTCTGTGAATGACAGCATCTCTTATATTGCAGAGGGTCGTTACTAATGGTGTCAGTATTCTGTGAATGACAGCATCTCTTATATTGCAGAGGGTCGTTACTAATGGTGTCAGTATTCTGTGAATGACAGCATCTCTTATATTGCAGAGGGTCGCTACTAATGGTGTCAGTATTCTGTGAATGACAGCATCTCTTATATTGCAGAGGGTCGTACCTAATGGTGTCAGTATTCTGTGAATGACAGCATCTCTTATATTGCAGAGGGTCATACCTAATGGTGTCAGTACAGTGAAGTATTCTGTGAATGACAGCATCTCTTATTGCAGAGGGTCGTTACTATATATCAGGGTATAAACAGAGGTTATTAATCTGTTAGTCCTTAGTAAACAGACTAATGGGGTCGATTAAAGATATATCAGGATATAAACAGAGGCTATTAGACCTTATTAAATTCAAAAGACTAATGGGGTTGATCAACACATGTTGAATCAGCTCGAGCTGTGGCTGTGTAAGGCATTAACTAAAGATGACCGTCTCCAACTGAAAATAAGAAAATAATACCAACAATGGTAACAGGACAAGACGTTGTTCGGGCTTCTTTCCAAGTCCCATATAGTACCATCATAACCCCAGGAGAGAAGGCTCCTAATATAACCCCAGGAGAGAAGGCTCCTAATATAACCCAGGAGAGAAGGCTCCTAATATAACCCCAGGAGAGAAGGCTCCTAATATAACCCCAGGAGAGAAGGCTCCTAATATAACCCCAGGAGAGAAGGCTCCTAATATAACCCCAGGAGAGAAGGCTCCTAATATAACCCCAGGAGAGAAGGGTCCTAATATAACCCCAGGAGAGAAGGCTCCTAATATAACCCCAGGAAGAAGGCCTAATATAACCCCAGGAGAGAACTGATATAACCCCAGGAGAGAAAATATAACCAACAATATAACAGGACAAGGCTCCTGATATAACCCCAGGAGAGAAGGCTCCTAATATAACCCCAGGAGAGAAGGCTCCTCATATAACCCCAGGAGAGAAGGCTCCTCATATAACCCCAGGAGAGAAGACTCCTAATATAACCCCAGGAGAGAAGGCTCCTCATATAACCCCAGGAGAGAAGGCTTGGCTCCTAATATAACCCCAGGAGAGAAGGCTTGGCTCCTAATATAACCCCAGGAGAGAAGGCTCCTAATATAACCCCAGGAGAGAAGGCTTGGCTCCTAATATAACCCCAGGAGAGAAGGCTTGGCTCCTAATATAACCCCAGGAGAGAAGGCTCCTAATATAACCCCAGGAGAGAAGGCTCCTAATATAACCCCAGGAGAGAAGGCTCCTAATATAACCCCAGGAGAGAAGGCTCCTAATATAACCCCAGGAGAGAAGGCTCCTCATATAACCCCAGGAGAGAAGGCTCCTAATATAACCCCAGGAGAGAAGGCTTGGCTCCTAATATAACCCCAGGAGAGAAGGCTTGGCTCCTAATATAACCCCAGGAGAGAAGGCTCCTAATATAACCCCAGGAGAGAAGGCTCCTAATATAACCCCAGGAGAGAAGGCTCCTAATATAACCCCAGGAGAGAAGGCTCCTAATATAACCCCAGTAGAGAAGGCTCCTCATATAACCCCAGGAGAGAAGGCTCCTAATATAACCCCAGGAGGGAAGGCTCCTCATATAACCCCAGGAGAGAAGGCTCCTAATATAACCCCAGGAGAGAAGGCTCCTCATATAACCCCAGGAGAGAAGGCACCTAATATAACCCCAGGAGAGAAGGCACCTAATATAACCCCATGAGAGAAGGCTCCTCATATAACCCCAGGAGAGAAGTCTTGGCTCCTAATATAACCCCAGGAGAGAAGGCTCCTAATATAACCCCAGGAGAGAAGGCTTGGATCCTCATATAACCCCAGGAGAGAAGGCTCCTAATATAACCCCAGGAGAGAAGGCTTGTCTCCTAATATAACCCCAGGAGAGAAGGCTTGGCTCCTAATATAACCCCAGGAGAGAAGGCTCCTAATATAACCCCAGGAGAGAAGGCTTGGCTCCTAATATAACCCCAGGAGAGAAGGCTTGGCTCCTAATATAACCCCAGGAGAGAAGGCTTGGCTCCTAATATAACCCCAGGAGAGAAGGCTCCTAATATAACCCCAGGAGAGAAGGCTCCTAATATAACCCCAGGAGAGAAGGCTTGGCTCCTCATATAACCCCAGGAGAGAAGGCTTGGCTCCTCATATAACCCCAGGAGAGAAGGCTCCTAATATAACCCCAGGAGAGAAGGCTTGGCTCCTAATATAACCCCAGGAGAGAAGGCTTGGCTCCTAATATAACCCCAGGAGAGAAGGCTCCTAATATAACCCCAGGAGAGAAGGCTCCTAATATAACCCCAGGAGAGAAGGCTCCTCATATAACCCCAGGAGAGAAGGCTTGGCTCCTCATATAACCCCAGGAGAGAAGGCTCCTAATATAACCCCAGGAGAGAAGGCTCCTAATATAATCCCAGGAGAGAAGGCTTGGCTCCTCATATAACCCCAGGAGAGAAGGCTCCTCATATAACCCCAGGAGAGAAGGCTTGGCTCCTCATATAACCCCAGGAGAGAAGGCTCCTAATATAACCCCAGGAGAGAAGGCTCCTGATATAACCCCAGGAGAGAAGGCTCCTAATATAACCCCAGGAGAGAAGGCTCCTAATATAACCCCAGGAGAGAAGGCTCCTAATATAACCCCAGGAGAGAAGGCTCCTAATATAACCCCAGGAGAGAAGGCTCCTAATATAACCCCAGGAGAGAAGGCTTGGCTCCTCATATAACCCCAGGAGAGAAGGATCCTCATATAACCCCAGGAGAGAAGGCTCCTCATATAACCCCAGGAGAGAAGGCTTGGCTCCTCATATAACCCCAGGAGAGAAGGCTCCTAATATAACCCCAGGAGAGAAGGCTTGGCTCCTCAAATAACCCCAGGAGAGAAGGCTTGGCTCCTCAAATAACCCCAGGAGAGAAGGCTCGGCTCCTAATATAACTCCAGGAGAGAAGGCTCCTAATATAACCCCAGGAGAGAAGGCTCCTAATATAACCCCAGGAGAGAAGGCTCCTAATATAACCCCAGGAGAGAAGGCTCCTAATATAACCCCAGGAGAGAAGGCTCCTCATATAACCCCAGGAGAGAAGGCTTGGCTCCTAATATAACCCCAGGAGAGAAGGCTCCTAATATAACCCCAGGAGAGAAGGCTTGGCTCCTCATATAACCCCAGGAGAGAAGGCTCCTAATATAACCCCAGGAGAGAAGGCTCCTCATATAACCCCAGGAGAGAAGGCTCCTCATATAACCCCAGGAGAGAAGGCTCCTCATATAACCCCAGGAGAGAAGGCTCCTCATATAACCCCAGGAGAGAAGGCTCCTAATATAACCCCAGGAGAGAAGGCTCCTAATATAACCCCAGGAGAGAAGGCTTGGCTCCTCAGGCCAGTGCTGGGGAAAGAGTTCGGGTTAGAAAAGTTTGCCTGACTGTTTGTGTCTTTGTTTCGAGTTAGAATTCATCATAAGTCCAGAGTTCTCAAAATAATTATACAAAAAAACTTTCCAAAAGTTTTCAAACCAGCCCAAAAATATAGATATCAATACAAGTCTCCCAAAAGTCCCCAAATGTTTGACATTCTGAAATTCTAAGGCAAAGGTGGCACATTTCCTGTTGGTGCAAGTGAGGAGAGGAAGTTGATAGTAAAACTGTATAACAATGATAAATACAGTCAGTTACCCTCTGGTTCATTGGCCATCGTGGCTACTTAGCTGGACAGGATATGCTACTTAGCTGGACAGGATATGCTACTTAGCTGGACAGGATATGCTACTTAGCTGGACAGGATATGCTCTCAAATGTCTCTCGCGTGTAGGACCAGTTTTCTGTAGACGATCACGCACATGAAAACACACTAAATACATTCATTGAAATAATGACGTTAAAAACAAAGACTGCAGTTTGAACTGCTTGTTGTGTCGTCCTTTGGTAAACGTGATTTCTCTGTAGAACTCTCTAGACTTTAGGAGAAGCATTAATCTTCCTCCTCTTCATCAGTTGACAGTAGGCAACTGGTTGAGGCTGTACTCCTTGGCTTTGAGCCGGAGGTTAGCGATGCTGTTAGCCATGTTCATCCCCTGGGCTGAGGTGGTGGGGGAACAGGTGGGGGGGTACGCTGCCATGGCACTAGAGAGTTAGGGAGAAAATAGAGTAATTATTAAACTATATATTAACCCTGAATCCTAACCACTAACCCTAACCACTAACCCTAACCACTAACCCTAACCCTAACCACTAACCCTAACCACTAACCACTAACCACTAACCCTAACCACTAACCCTAACCACTAACCCTAACCCCTAACCCTAACCCTAACCACTAACCCTAACCACTAACCCTAACCACTAACCCTAACCACTAACCCTAACCACTAACCCTAACCACTAACCCTAACCCCTAACCCTAACCACTAACCACTAACCACTAACCCTAACCACTAACCCTAACCACTAACCCTAACCACTAACCCTAACCCTAACCCTAACCCTAACCACTAACCCTAACCACTAACCCTAACCACTAACCCTAACCCTAACCACTAACCCTAACCCTAACCACTAACCCCTAACCACTAACCCTAACCCTAACCCTAACCACTAACCCTAACCCTAACCACTAACCCGAACCACTAACCCTAACCCTAACCCTAAACTCTAACTCTAGCCCTAACCCCTAACTCTAGCCCTAAACCCTAACCCTAATCCCTAACCCTTCAGCCCTAACCATAACCCCTAACCCATAGCCCCTAACCCCAACCCCTAACTCTAGCCCTAATCCCCAACCCTAACTTTTCAACCCGAACCATAATCCTAACCCTAACCCTTCAACACTAACTCTAACCATTCAACCTTAACCCCTAACCCATAGCCCCTAACCCCTAACTCTAGCCCTAATCCCTAACCCTTCAACCCTAACCCTAACCCATAGCCCCTAACCCCTAACTCCAACCTCTAACCCTAACCCCCAACCCTAACCCTTCAACCCGAACCCTAACCCCCAACCCTTCAACCCCGAACCTAAACCTAAACACTAACTCTAAACCCTAACCATAACCCTTCAACCCTAACTCTTAACCATTCAACCCTAACCCCTAACCCTTCAACCCGAACCCTAATACCTAACCCTTCAACCCTAACCCTTAACCCATAGCCCCTAACCCCTAACTCCAACCTCTAACCCTAACCCCTAACCATAACCCTAACCCTTCAAACCCGAACCTAAACCTAAACACTAACTCTAAACCCTAACCATAACCCTTCAACCCTAACTCTTAACCATTCAACCCTAACCCTTCAACCCGAACCATAATCCTAACCATAACCCTTCAACCCTAACTCTTAACCATTCAACCCTAACCCTAACCCCCAACCCTAACCCTTCAACCGGAACCATAATCCTAACCATAACCCTTCAACCCTAACTCTTAACCATAATCCTAACCATAATAACCCTTCAACCTAAACCTAACTCTTAACCATAACCCTTCAACCCTAACTCTTAACCATTCAACCCTAACCCCTAACCCTAACCCTTCAACCGGAACCATAACCCTAACCCTTCAACCTAACCATAACCATTCAACCTTAACCCTTCAACCTAACCCTAACCCTTAACCATTCAACTCTAAACCCTAACCCCTTCAACCTAATAACCATTCCTTAACCCTTCAACCCCGAACCTAAACACTAACTCTAAACGCCTAACCCATAACCATAACCACAACCCTCAAAATGGCTGTTTAGCCTTCTGTCAGTGATTCAATTTACAGAGTGATTCTTGATATGATTGTATTTTTATTTTTTTTAAACATTGCATTTTCAATGAATAGAAAAATGTGTAATATATGACTTCCAGTGCACACAACGACATCCTTGTCAAGAGAAAGGAAAGAAAACGATTTTAACCAGTTTCATACAGTATTTACAGTGGAGCTTGCATGGGCATTCCCATGGGTAAATATAGTAGTCTGTTTACAGCGTAGGGACTGTGAACTCAGTATAGGGACTGTGAACTCAGCATAGGGACTGTGAACTCTGCATAGGGACTGTGAACTCAGTATAGGGACTGTGAACTCGGCATAGGGACTGTGAACTCAGCATAGGGACTGTGAACTCAGCATAGGGACTGTGAACTCAGTATAGGGACTGTGAACTCTGCATAGGGACTGTGAACTCAGTATAGGGACTGTGAACTCGGCATAGGGACTGTGAACTCAGCATAGGGACTGTGAACTCTGCATAGGGACTGTGAACTCAGTGTAGGGACTGTGAACTCAGTATAGGGACTGTGAACTCAGCATAGGGACTGTGAACTCAGCATAGGGACTGTGAACTCTGCATAGGGACTGTGAACTCAGTGTAGGGACTGTGAACTCAGTATAGGGACTGTGAACTCAGCATAGGGACTGTGAACTCGGAGTAGGGACTGTGAACTCGGCGTAGGGACTGTGAACTCGGCGTAGGGACTGTGAACTCAGTATAGGGACTGTGAACTCGGTATAGGGACTGTGAACTCAGTATAGGGACTGTGACCTCGGCATAGGGACTGTGACCTCGGCGTAGGGACTGTGAACTCAGTATAGGGATTGTGAACTCAGTATAGGGACTGTGAACTCAGTATAGGGACTGTGAACTCAGTATAGGGACTGTGAACTCAGTATAGGGACTGTGAACTCAGTATAGGGACTGTGAACTCAGAATAGGGACTGTGACCTCGGCATAGGGACTGTGACCTCGGCGTAGGGACTGTGAACTCAGTATAGGGATTGTGAACTCAGTATAGGGACTGTGAACTCAGTATAGGGACTGTGAACTCAGTATAGGGACTGTGAACTCAGTATAGGGACTGTGAACTCAGTATAGGGACTGTGACCTCGGCGTAGGGGACTGTAGGGACTGTGAACTCAGAATAGGGACTGTGACCACGGCATAGGGACTGTGACCTCGGCGTAGGGACTGTGAACTCAGTATACAGCGCCTTCGGAAGGTATCCAGACCACTTGACTTTTCACATTTTTTTACTCTACAGCCTTATTCTAAAATGGATTTTTTAAAAAATGAATCAACAATCTACATACAATACCCCATAATGACATTGAGGAAATACATTTTTGCGAATGTATTAAATATCAAAAAACAAAAAACACCTTTATTACATAAGTATTCAGACCCTTTGCTATGAGACTTGAAATTGATCTCCAGTGCATCCTGTTTCCATTGATCATCATTGAGATGTGGCTACAGCTTGATTGAAGTCCACCTGTGGTAAATTCAATTGATTGGACATGATTTGGAAAGGCACACACCTGTCTTTATAAGGTCCCACAGTTGACAGTGCATGTCAGGGCAAAAACCTAGCCATGAGGTCGAAGGAATTGGCCGTAGAGCTCAGAGACAGGATTGTGTCGAGGCACAGATCTGCGGGAAGGGTACCAAAAATGTCTGCAGCATTGAAGGTCCCCAAGAACACAGTGGCCTCCATCATTCTTAAATGGAAGAAGTTTAGAACCACCAAGACTCTTCCTAGAGTTGGCCGCCCGGCCAAACTGAGCAATCGGGGGAGAAGGGCCTTGGTCAGGGAGGTGACCAAGAACCCAATGGTCACTCTGACAGAGCTCCAGAGTTCCTCTGTGGAGATGGGAGAACCTTCCAGAAGGACAACCATCTCTGCAGCCCTCCACCAATCAGGCCTTTATGGTAGAGTGGACAGATGGAAGCCACTCCTCAGTAAGAGGCACATGAAAGCTTGCTTGGAGTCCTAAAGGACTCTCAGACAATGAGAAACAAGAATCTCTGGTATGATGAAACCAAGATTCAAGTCTTTGGCCTGAATGCCAAGCGTCACATCTGGAGGAAACCTGGCACCATCCCTAGAGGGAATCATGGTGATGGCAGCATCATGCTGTGGGGATGTTTTTCAGAAGCAGGGACTGGGAGACTAGTCAGGATCGAGGAAAATATTAACGTCTTTGAGTGGCCCAGCCAGGAGCCCGGACTTGAACCCAATCAAATCTCTCTGGAGAGACCTGAAAATAGCTGTGCAGAGACCCTCCCCATCCAACCTGGAAGAGCTTGAGAGGATCTGCAGAGAAGAATGGGAGAAACTCCTCAAATACAGATGTGCCAAGTAACGTCATACCCAAGAAGACTCTAGGTTGTAATCGCTGCCAAAGGTGCTTCAACAAAGTACTGCATTTTTTAATTAAATCCCAGCCTGTATCTGACATACAGTATGGTTTAAAACCCAAATCAAAAGAGCTGAGACAGTTACCTGTCCTTACCTGTAGGGAGAAGAGGAGCCCCAGGACAGGTAGTCGTTGGGTCGAGGTGCGATTGACTGCTCCACTGCCGTGAGGTCACGAGAGTAGGACTTCATCATGGAGGAATTTTTACTGGCTAGCATAGCACGCTCGTTACGACGGAACTTAGCCCTCCTGTTCTGAAACCACACCTGGGAGAGAGGGGACAGGAGAACATCGTTAGAGAGAAAGAGGACAGGAGAACATTGTTAGAGAGAGAGAGGAGGACAGGTGTACATCGTTAGTGAGAGAGAGAGGACAGGTTGAACATTGTTAGAGAGAGAGAGAGGAGGACAGGTGAACATAGAGAGAGAGAGAGGACAGGTGTTAGAGAGAGAGAGAGAGGACAGGTGAACATTGTTAGAGAAGAGAGAGGACAGGAGAACATTGTTAGAGTGAGAGAGAACATTGTTAGAGAGAGAGAGAGGAGAGGACATTGTTAGAGAGAGAGAGGACAGGTAAACATCGTTAGAACATTGTTAGAGAGAGAGGACAGGAGAACATGTTAGAGAGAGCAGAACAGGTGAACA
>NC_060194.1:49890322-49898337 GCF_021184085.1 Oncorhynchus gorbuscha | reverse complement strand
AAGGAGTCAATGTAAAGAAGTACAGGCCAGCGCTGCTGTCAGCTAATCATAAAGGAGACAGACAGGCCAGCGCTGCTGTCAGCTAATCATAAAGGAGACAATGTAAAGAAAGACAGGCCAACGCTGCTGTCAGCTAATCATAAAGGAGTCAATGTAAAGAAGTACAGGCCAGCGCTGCTGTCAGCTAATCATAAAGGAGACAGACAGGCCAGCGCTGCTGTCAGCTAATCATAAAGGAGACAATGTAAAGAAGGACAGGCCAGCGCTGCTGTCAGCTAATCATAAAGGAGACAATATAAAGAAGGACAGGCCAACACTGCTGTCAGATAATCATAAAGGAGACAGACAGGCCAGCACTGCTGTCAGCTAATCATAAAGGAGACAATATAAAGAAGGACAGGCCAGAGCTGCTGTCAGCTAATCATAAAGGAGACAATATAAAGAAGGACAGGCCAGAGCTGCTGTCAGCTAATCATAAAGGAGACAATATAAAGAAGGACAGGCCAGAGCTGCTGTCAGCTAATCATAAAGGAGACAATATAAAGAAGGACAGGCCAGAGCTGCTGTCAGCTAATCATAAAGGAGACAATATAAAGAAGGACAGGCCAGAGCTGCTGTCAGCTAATCATAAAGGAGACAATATAAAGAAGGACAGGCCAGAGCTGCTGTCAGCTAATCATAAAGGAGACAATATAAAGAAGGACAGGCCAGCGCTGCTGTCAGCTAATCAACTGTCTCTCAATTGGTGTCTTTTTCCCTATATAGTGCACTAGTTTTTACCAGGGACCATAGGGCTGTGGTTAAAATAGGTGCACTGTATAGGAAAAGGGGTGCCGCTTGGGACACAGATACAGAATTGAGGCCACTCTGTATATTCAGTTCCATGCACATATTTCCTCCCAATTCAGGATACTTCACATGAGACTAGAGTCTTCACCATATGAATAAAATATGCCAATGTTCTGACACTCAGATGCTGATGTTCTATCCTTCCTCAGCTCAGCTTCCTGAGGAAGAAAATGAGAGGACAGAGGAGGAGGAGAAAGGGGAGGAGTGAAGAGAGGAGATGAGAGGGGGAGGAGGAGTGGTTAGGAGGGGGAAGATAGGTGAGAAGAGAGGACATGGGAGGAGAGGAGGAGAGAGGGAGAGAAGGAGAGAAGAGCAGAAGTAACTAGTGAATAAGTTGTGCTTGTCTCTGTGCTGTCATGGCAGCGCCGAATGCGTGGTGGATGTTTCCATCCGGGTGCCATGGATACGGCAGGTCTGTCAGTAGGTGTTTCATCAGGGACAATAACATCCTCTCATGTTTCCATCCAATGAGAATGTTAGCATTAGCTCATGCAGTGGCTAGCTGTTAGCAAGCTGACTGCTGAGAGTATGACTGACACTGTGTGTGTGCGTGTCTGTGTGTGTGTGTGTGTTTGTGTGTTTGTGTTAGCTGACAGCTAACGTGGTAATTAGACATGATTGAAAGGATTGGTCAGCATAATGATGCAATTGAAGAATATGAATGATGTCTGTGTGTCGTTGTTAGTGACGTCTATAAGTTGTCTATGCATTGTCAGACGTGTATCATCTGCATAACATCTCAGTGAGGTGTTGTTTCTGTACGGTGTCCATATGAGCACAGTCCCAGTATCAGCAGTTGTTTCAGTGTGAGTCTCTGAGGCACAAAGCGACACACGCACCTAACACAGACATTTCCACTGCCCACACACACTGCACCCACCTCTGCAATGGTGCGTCCTTTGCTCTACCCCACAGAGTGAGAGAAGAGAGAGAGACAGAACCAGACAGGGAGAGATAGTTCATTATCACCGTCACCACTGCTCTCTCTGTGACTTGGCCCGCTCGCCTGCCATCGGCATTCCCAAGCCCAATGTCCCTGCCCATCGGCATAGCGATGTCTATTGTCCTGCCCATCGACATAGCGCATGTCTATTGTCCCTGCCCATCGCATAGCGATGTCTATTGTCCCTGCCCATCGCATAGCGATGTCTATTGTCCCTGCCCATCGGCATAGCGATGTCTATTGTCCCTGCCCATCGGCATAGCGATGTCTATTGTCCCTGCCCACCGGCATAGCGATGTCCATTGTCCCTGCCCATCGGCATAGCGATGTCATTGTCCCTGCCCATCGGCATAGCGATGTCTATTGTCCCTGCCCATCGGCATAGCGATGTCTATTGTCCCTGCCCATCGGCATAGCGATGTCTATTGTCCCTGCCCATCGGCATAGCGATGTCTATTGTCCCTGCCCATCGGCATAGCTGATGTCTATTGTCCCTGCCCATCGGCATAGCGATGTCTATTGTCCCTGCCCATTGGCATAGCAATGCCCATTGTCACATCATGTCACCATGGCAATGCCCATTATCCTTGCCCATTGTTTCTTTAGGCTGGCAGAGGGCCTATGCCCACTCCTCACACAGGCACTGACGGGCTGGGTGGTGCACTAGTTGCTATGGAGGTTCTACACACACACACACACACACACACACACACACACACACACACATACACACACACACACACACCACACACACACACACACACACACACACACACACACACACACACACACACACACACACACACACACACACACACACACACACACACACACACACACACACACACACACACACACACACACACACACACACACACACACACACACACACACTGAACTAGCAACAGCCTTGTTCTGGATGTGTGGTAGGTAGGGAGTATAGTTAATGAAGACAGCAGAGCTATGTCCAGGATTGACTTCTTTACTTAAATGACTTAAATTATCATTCTGTACACACTGGTAGGCTGTGGCCATGTGACCCAGGTATTAAGCACTGATTGGCTTAAGGTCGGAGTTCATAATGAAATGATAGCCAATGTTATTGGGACAGGTTTCTGCACCTAGCAACACCAAGGATAACGAGGGTAGACAGATCCAGACAACATTCTCCTTTAAATGGCCTTTTCCTATTCCAGATGTCAGATTCACTATACTGTATGCAAACACCCTATCTCTCCTCCTAGTGTTTGTGTGTATGTTTGTGTGTCTGTTTTCATGGCCCATTTTATACTGTGGGGGGAATTCACTGCTATCAGACTGAGAAGTAGCTTTCAGCTGTAGCTGCAGTCTAGTCCCCCTGAGGATCTCCTCTACCCTAACCTCCCCTATCTCCTTCCTTTCACACACACACACACACACACACACACACACACACACACACACACACACACACACACACACACACACACACACACACACACACACACACACACACACACACACACACACACACACACACACACACGCAGGCGCGCACCCTCCCCATCCCCCCATAGAGAACATCTCTCTGTCCTATCCTGATAGTCAGCACCCTCCCCTCTCTCCACCACTAATGTAATCTGTCCTTTCCCCACTCCTCTACAGGGTTCCACATGTCTGTTTGATGCCGCAGCGATGCTGTCCTGTCATGGCCTGTGTGCTGTCCTGAGGGTAAGACCATGACCTAGATGGCACTAATGCTTCATCGTCATCATCGTTGTCATTGTGGTTAGAACCACTGACATCATTAGTGTCACCATCATCATCGTGTCTTCCTGGCTGAAGAATACCTGCCATGTATTACGGTTGTTCTGTGGCTTTCATTACCGAATCAAAGACACCTTGACAATAAAGACCTCTGACTTAGGCACCTGTTAGTGCTGTGTGTTAGTGCTGTGTGTTAGTGCTGTGTGTTAGTGCTGTGTGTTAGTGCTGTGTGTTAGTGCTGTGTGTGTTAGTGCTGTGTGTTAGTGCTGTGTGTTAGTGCTGTGTGTTAGTGCTGTGTGTTAGTGCTGTGTGTTAGTGCTGTGTGTTAGTGCTGTGTGTTAGTGCTG
Organism: Oncorhynchus gorbuscha; assembly: GCF_021184085.1. Taxonomy (NCBI): domain Eukaryota; kingdom Metazoa; phylum Chordata; class Actinopteri; order Salmoniformes; family Salmonidae; genus Oncorhynchus; species Oncorhynchus gorbuscha. The sequence goes on along the minus strand of NC_060194.1, from coordinate 49,894,452 downwards.
TGTGTTAGTGCTGTGTGTTAGTGCTGTGTGTTGGTGCTGTGTGTTAGTGCTGTGTGTTAGTGCTGTGTGTTAGTGCTGTGTGGTAGTGCTGTGTGTTGGTGCTGTGTGTTAGTGCTGTGTGTTAGTGCTGTGGTGTGTGTTGGTGGTGTGCATTGGGGGTGTGCATTGGGGGTGTGCGTTGGGGGTGTGCGTTGGGGGTGTGCGTTAGTGGTGTGTGTTAGTGGTGTGTGTTAGTGGTGTGTGTTGGTGGTGTGCATTGGGGGTGTGCATTGGGGGTGTGCGTTGGGGGTTTGCGTTGGGGGTGTGCGTTGGGGGTGTGCATTGGGGGTGTGCGTTAGTGGTGTGTGTTAGTTGGTGGTGTGTGTTAGTGGTGTGTGTTGGTGGTGTGTGTTAGTGGTGTGTGTTGGTGGTGTGCATTGGGGGTGTGTGTTGGGAGTGTGCTTTGAGGGTGTGCGTTAGTGGTGTGTGTGTACTTGTACGTGCAACATGAGGCTGCATGTTTGTGGTTGAAATCTGATGCGTGTGTGTGTGTGTGTGCCGCTCTGTCTGTGTGTGTGTTAGATTGTTAGACAGTGCAGATCCTCATCCTCCGTTCCTTCTCTCTTGTAAACGCCTCTCCCTCTGTTGAAAAACAGAGGGAGACGCGGCGTTGGAAGTGGAGGAGAAACTTTTCAAAGGCTTCTTCCTCTCTGATCAGTGAATGGAGATGGTGGTATGACAGCGGTAGTTACAATCAAACCCTCTCTGCCTCATGTTCATCTGCAGCTTGTCCTGGCAACACAATACTAAATACTGCTTCTTATCTCACTGTGTCTGTCTGTCTTTCTCTTTTCTCTTTCTCTTTCTCTTTCTCTTTCTCTTTCTCTTTCTTTCTTCTCTCTTTCTCTTCTCTTTCTCTTTCTCTTTCTTCTCTTCTCTTTCTCTTCTCTCTTCTTCTCTCTTCTCTCTCTCTCTCTCTCTCTCTCTCTCTCTCTCTCTCTCTCTCTCTCTCTCTCTCTCTCTCTCTCTCTCTCTCTCTCTCTCTCACAAACTGAAATCATTTCTCCTTTAGATCTGAACCTCCATGCTGTGTGCTACTGAATACTACTACTGTTCAACATGGGATGTGTGTTCAGTTAGATGATTTCAATAAACTAGGGCCAATAAAGATCTGGGATTTTTTAAATGTAATTTTTTATTTCACCTTTATTTAACCAGGTAGGCCACTTGAGAATCAGTTCTCATTTACAACTGCGACCTGGCCAAGATAAAGCAAAGCAGTGCGACACAAACAACAACACAGAGTTACACATGGAATAAACAAGCATACAGTCAATAACACAATAGAAAAAGCTGTATACAGTGTGTGCAAATGAAGTAAGGAGGCAATAAATAGGCCAATTATATGGTGTGTTAAAGGAATACATAACAGTACACTAATAACCATCACATCTATCAGTTCTCATTTGCTTTGATGAAACAGTGCCATGGTAACACTACAGGCACCATGGTAACACTACAGGCACCATGGTAACAAGCTGTCTATAGATGTAGTCATATCACACAAAGCATTTGCCCCAGGTTAGAATGTAGCAAAGCCAACATTACCCATCTTTTTACGTGCATGGATGCACATAGTCAATTGACAGTAGCGTATCATTCTGGGTCGCATTCATCAGCACATACCTGACCATAGCAAAACCTTGCAACAGAATACAAAAACTATCTTTTTTGGGTGGGGGATTCAGGTATTCCCTCACTGTTTCAATCTGTTTTCTTCCACTTCATACCTAATGAATTGGACCCTGTTTACAGATTAATGAGAAGGATCTGAGTGCACTAAGTAGGGACTAGGATGCCATTTTGGACGTAGTCTCAGATGGGTCTCTATGGAACACACACAATAAAGAAGAAAGATATTACAGTATTTATGACTATGGTTCATTCCAAATGACACCCTATTCCCTATATAGTGCCCTACTTTTATAGGGCACGCTATGGACCCTGGTCAAAAGTACTGCACTATATCAGGAATAGGGGTGTGTGTGTGTGTGAGTGTAGTGTGTGTGTGCGACGATGGGTGTGTGTGTGTTTGTGTGTGTGTGTGGTGTGTGTGTGTGTGTGTGTGTGTGTGTGTGTGTGTGTGTGTGTGTGTGTGTGTGTGTGTGTGTGTGTGTGTGTGTGTGTGTGTGTGTGTGTGTGTGTGTGTGTGTGTGTGTGTGTGTGTGAGCATGTGTGCGTGTGTGTGTGTTGGTGTGTGCTGTTCTGAGTCAGTGGTTTGTAAATACTTCAGGAGCAGAGCAGTGTGTGTGTGTGTGTGTGTGTGTGTGTGTGTGTGTGTGTGTGTGTGTGTGTGTGTGTGTGTGTGTGTGTGTGTGTGTGTGTGTGTGTGTGTGTGTGTGTGTGTGTGTGTGTGTGTGTGTGTGTGTGTATGTGTATGTGTATGTGTATGTGTATGTGTGTGCGTGTGTCGTGTGTGCGTGTGTGCGTGTGTGTGTGTGTGTGTGTGTGTGTGTGTGTGTGTGTGTGTGTGTGTGTGTGTGTGTGTGTGTGTGTGTGTGTGTGAGCATAGGAAATGACTGCTGGATGTATTTGCAGAGACAGCTGATGATCTCCACGGTTGGCCAGGAGCCAACGCCTTCTAATGAGAAAAGTGCTGCTCCCAACACCTTGCACCTAATTACACACAATACACACATTACCACACACACAATACCACACACACACACACACACACACACACACACACACACACACACACACACACACACACACACACACACACACACACACACACACACACACACACACACACACACACACACACACACACACACGTATGGGCATGCATGTACTCAAGCACACACACACAGTGCAGGAGCCTTTATTTTTTGCGTCTAGCACCCCCCCCCAAACACGCACACACACACACAAACAGCACTAAGCACTCCCCTCATGATCAAACAGACAGAAGCACTGTGGCCAGCATACTGATGAGGTTTCACCTCTCTGCTATCTCTCTCTCTCTCTCTCTCTCTCTCTCTCTCTCTCTCTCTCTCTCTCTCTATCTATCTATCTATCTATCTATCTATCTATCTATCTATCTATCTGTCTGTCTGTCTGTCTGTCTGTCTGTCTATCTATCTGTCTGTCTGTCTGTCTGTCTGTCTGTCTGTCTGTCTGTCTGTCTGTCTGTCTGTCTGTCTGTCTGTCTGTCTGTCTGTCTGTCTGTCTGTCTGTCTGTCTGTCTGTCTGTCTGTCTGTCTGTCTGTCTGTCTGTCTGTCTGTCTGAGTCTCCCCCTCAGAATTAAACATTCATCCATGTTTTTCAAATTTGAAGTGTGCGTGCGTGCGTGCGTGTGTGTGTGTGTGTGTGCGTGCGTGTGGGTGTGTGTGCATGGGTTTGTGTGTGTTAATTAATGGGTTAAAATAAGCGCTGTTTTCACAACAGGAACACAGCTCTCACAGACGTGAGAGGACGGTCAAGGCTCCACAGTGACACATTCAGTGCAAATAGCGACAGTATGGTGCTCATTCAAACAGTAGTCACCAAACTACATCTCAGAAAGGATCACTAACCCAAAACACAAGCAAACGTTACCTGAAAGTGTGCATGCAAGGATGAAAAGAAAAAGCAAAAAGCTGGCTGGTTTTTAATATCTGTAGCAAGGTCCAGTTGATGAGGACCATAGCTGTGTGGCTATAGTCTATCTATCATTTGTCTGTCTTAGGAGCTGGCTGCTTTTTAATGACTCCATATCTAGAGCCTAGTACATCCCCATAGGATCCAGCCTGTGTCATGGCTGTGTCCATAATGAGGACTAAATTGTTTTTTTGCTCCACCTCTGGAGCCTGTCTCTCTCTAATGGCGCCCTCCATAAACACCCAGGAGCCTCTGGGGGCGGGCAACCACGCCGCACAGGGCTTACACTGTCACTGAGGCCCTGTGAAGTTCCCAGATAGAGAACAATCTACCGTGAAATCATGGTAGTGACTGATTATACTGGAGCATTCATATGGGTTGTGAGGTAGATCGATGGATGGATGGATAGATGGAGGGATGGATGGATGGAAGGATGAAAGATGCCAATGCTTCTATGTCCTCCCTCACTTTTTCTTTGCAAAATAGATGGATAGATGGCTGGAAGGAT